>NC_132902.1:23709445-23826945 GCF_030463535.1 Salminus brasiliensis
AATTTTAAACCAACACAGAACAACATTCTTTATCAGGAACTTAATGGAAGGTAATGAGAAATGAGGATTCAGCTACTCTATAGCTGTTATCCTCTCTGAGATTGGAGTGGGTGACACTCGACGGTGTGATAATTTGTAAGTACCCCACAGGGAGGTTTTTTACCCATCAGCACCCCCCCCCCCCCCCCATCCCTCCCCCCCACAACAATCGCGGGAGACGTGTCGACAGTGTCTGCTTCACATCAAAGACACACCTAGAAAAAAGTGACAGTGATTAATTAAGGCAAGCTTTTCACACTCCGCACCTCAAAGTCACAGCCCGGCCGCCCAGTCCGCCTCCACTCCGCTTTCAGAGCGCCCCCTGCTGGACAAAAGACATACAACGGCGGTTTGTAGAGCGTGTTCTCAAAGAATCCCCCTGATACCTGTGCTTTTCGTATTCAGGTAGCTCCCCCTGCTGGACAGAGAGAGTTATTCTCGCGTTCTCACTCTTTTTCTTTCTTTATCCTGATGGTTGAACAGCCCTGACTGCAGAGAACCCCTGTTCAGAACAGCCCCCTAACACTGCTCAAATAATCAACCTGCACCAAAACGAAGGTGCTACAAATGCTGCTTTGAGCAATGTCCTGGAACAGTGGCTCCCGGAGATCATTTCAACCCAGGTCTTTAAAGAACTTCAGCTCAACACTTTAAAGAACATCAACCCAGATCTTTAAAGAACTGTACAGAACTTCAGCCCAAAACTTAGAGAACTTCAGCCCAATGATTCATAGAACTTTAGAGAACACCAACCCAACACTTTAGAGAACATAAACCTCCACTCTTTAGAGAACTTTAGAGAACGTTAGCTCAACACTTTAGAAAACTTCAGTGCAGCACATTAAAGAACCGTACAGAACTTCAGCCCAACACTTTAGAGAACATAACCTCCACTCTTTATAGAACTTTAGAGAACATAACCCCAGCTCTTTATAGAACTTTAGAGAACATAACCCCGGCTCTTTATAGAACTTTAGAGAACATAACCCCGGCTCTTTATAGAACTTTAGAGAACATAACCCCAGCTCTTTATAGAACTTTAGAGAACATAACCCCAGCTCTTTATAGAACTTTAGAGAACATAACCCCAGCTCTTTATAGAACTTTAGAGAACATAACCCCAGCTCTTTGTAGAACTTTAGAGAACATAACCCCAGCTCTTTGTAGAACTTTAGAGAACATAACCCCAGCTCTTTATAGAACTTTAGAGAACATAACCCCAGCTCTTTATAGAACTTTAGAGAACATAACCCCAGCTCTTTATAGAACTTTAGAGAACATAACCCCGGCTCTTTGTAGAACTTTAGAGAACATAACCCCGGCTCTTTATAGAACTTTAGAGAACATAACCCCGGCTCTTTATAGAACTTTAGAGAACATAACCCCGGCTCTTTATAGAACTTTAGAGAACATAACCCCAGCTCTTTGTAGAACTTTAGAGAACATAACCCCAGCTCTTTATAGAACTTTAGAGAACATAACCTCCACTCTTTATAGAACTTTAGAGAACTTCAGCCCAAAACTATAGAGAACATAACCTCCACTCTTTATAGAACTTTAGAGAACTTCAGCCCCCAAATTAGAGAACAAACCCCCAGCTCTTTATAGAACTTTAGAGAACATAACCCCGGCTCTTTGTAGAACTTTAGAGAACATAACCCCAGCTCTTTATAGAACTTTAGAGAACATAACCCCAGCTCTTTGTAGAACTTTAGAGAACATAACCCCAGCTCTTTATAGAACTTTAGAGAACATAACCCCAGCTCTTTGTAGAACTTTAGAGAACATAACCCCGGCTCTTTATAGAACTTAAGAGAACATAACCCCGGCTCTTTATAGAACTTTAGAGAACATAACCCCAGCTCTTTGTAGAACTTTAGAGAACATAACCCCAGCTCTTTATAGAACTTTAGAGAACATAACCTCCACTCTTTATAGAACTTTAGAGAACTTCAGCCCAAAACTATAGAGACCATAACCTCCACTCTTTATAGAACTTTAGAGAACTTCAGCCCCCAAATTAGAGAACAAACCCCCAGCTCTTTATAGAACTTTAGAGAACATAACCCCAGATCTTTAAAGAACTTTAGAGAACATAACCCCAAACCTATAGAGAACATAACCCCAGCTCTTTATAGAACTTTAGAGAACATAACCCCAAACCTACAGAGAACATAACCCCAGCTCTTATAGAACTTTAGAGAACATAAACCCAGCTCTTTATAGAACTTTAGAGAACTTCACCCCAAACCTATAGAGAACATAACCCCAGCTCTTTAAAGAACTTTAGAGAACTTCACCCCAAACCTATAGAGAACATAACCCCAGCTCTTTAAAGAACTTTAGAGAACTTCACCCCAAACCTATAGAGAACATAACCCCAGCTCTTTAGAGAACTTTAGAGAACTTCACCCCAAACCTATAGAGAACATAACCCCAGCTCTTTAGAGAACTTTAGAGAACATAACCCCAAACCTATAGAGAACATAACCCCAGCTCTTTATAGAACTTTAGAGAACATAACCCCAAACCTACAGAGAACATAACCCCAGTTCTTATAGAACTTTAGAGAACATAAACCCAGCTCTTTATAGAACTTTAGAGAACTTCACCCCAAACCTATAGAGAACATAACCCCAGCTCTTTAGAGAACTTTAGAGAACTTCAGCCCAAACCTATAGAGAACATAACCCCAGCTCTTTAAAGAACTTTAGAGAACTTCACCCCAAACCTATAGAGAACATAACCCCAGCTCTTTAGAGAACTTTAGAGAACTTCACCCCAAACCTATAGAGAACATAACCCCAGCTCTTTAGAGAACTTTAGAGAACTTCACCCCAAACCTATAGAGAACACAACCCCAGCTCTTTATAGAACTTTAGAGAACTTCACCCCAAACCTATAGAGAACATAACCCCAGCTCTTTAGAGAACTTTAGAAAACTTCACCCTAAACCTATAGAGAACATAACCCCAGCTCTTTAGAGAACTTTAGAGAACTTCACCCCAAACCTATAGAGAACATAACCCCAGCTCTTTAGAGAACTTTAGAGAACTTCAGCCCAAACCTATAGAGAACATAACCCCAGCTCTTTAGAGAACTTTAGAGAACTTCAGCCCAAACCTATAGAGAACATAACCCCAGCTCTTTAGAGAACTTTAGAGAACTTCACCCTAAACCTATAGAGAACATAACCCCAGCTCTTTAGAGAACTTTAGAGAACTTCAGCCCAAACCTATAGAGAACATAACCCCAGCTCTTTAAAGAACTTTAGAGAACTTCACCCCAAACCTATAGAGAACATAACCCCAGCTCTTTAGAGAACTTTAGAGAACTTCACCCCAAACCTATAGAGAACATAACCCCAGCTCTTTATAGAACTTTAGAGAACTTCACCCCAAACCTATAGAGAACATAACCCCAGCTCTTTAGAGAACTTTAGAGAACTTCACCCTAAACCTATAGAGAACATAACCCCAGCTCTTTAGAGAACTTTAGAGAACTTCACCCCAAACCTATAGAGAACATAACCCCAGCTCTTTAGAGAACTTTAGAGAACTTCACCCTAAACCTATAGAGAACATAACCCCAGCTCTTTAGAGAACTTTAGAGAACTTCAGCCCAAACCTATAGAGAACATAACCCCAGCTCTTTAAAGAACTTTAGAGAACTTCACCCCAAACCTATAGAGAACATAACCCCAGCTCTTTAGAGAACTTTAGAGAACTTCACCCCAAACCTATAGAGAACATAACCCCAGCTCTTTATAGAACTTTAGAGAACTTCACCCCAAACCTATAGAGAACATAACCCCAGCTCTTTAGAGAACTTTAGAGAACTTCACCCCAAACCTATAGAGAACATAACCCCAGCTCTTTATAGAACTTTAGAGAACTTCACCCCAAACCTATAGAGAACATAACCCCAGCTCTTTAGAGAACTTTAGAGAACTTCAGCCCCCCCAATTTAGAGAACATAACCCCAGCTCTTTATAGGGCTTTAGAGAACATAACCCCAGATCTTTATAGGGCTTTGGAGAACATAACCCCAGATCTTTAAATAACTTTAGAGAACTTCAGCCCCCCCAATTTAGAGAACATAACCCCAGCTCTTTATAGGGCTTTAGAGAACATAACCCCAGATCTTTATAGGGCTTTGGAGAACATAACCCCAGATCTTTAAATAACTTTAGAGAACTTCAGCCCCCCAAATTAGAGAACATAACCCCAGATCTTTAAAGAACTTTAGAGAACATAAACCCAGCTCTTTATAGGACTTTAGAGAACTTCAGCCCAAAACTATAGAGAACATAACCCCAGCTCTTTAAAGAACTTTAGAGAACTTCACCCCAAACCTATAGAGAACATAACCCCAGCTCTTTAGAGAACTTTAGAGAACATAACCCCAGCTCTTTATAGAACTTTAGAGAACTCAGCTTCTGAAAGAACTTCTCTTTAGAACCCTAGACCTTCAACCCAATACTTCAGATCACATCAGATCACTGCCCTGCACATGCTATAGAACAGTGGTTCCCAACCCTGGTCCTGGAGGACCCCCTGCCCTGGACATTGCACAGTTTACCCTGCTCTCACCACAGCTGACCCAGCTAACCAGCTCATTACCAAGCTCATACTGAGTCACAGGCCGTGTGTTAGAGCAGGAAGCCTCTCAAATGTGCAGCGCATGGGGTTCTCCAGGCAGGAGCGCTGCTAGGGATTGTGGGCCCCCTGAAAAGATTTTGGACACTGGGCCCCACAACTATAACAACTCCCAGAATATTTAATTCATGCATTTTTAGGGGCCCTGTCAGTCACAGGGCCTCCAATACACACGGTTCTTTGGGGAACCAAATGTGGTTCTTCTATGGCATTGCTCAAATAACCCTTTCTAGCACCTGTTTTTATTTGTAAAGAATGTTGCTCGGTTTGTCATAAATTTACATATTGATATTATTATTCTTTGCCATTTCAAACAGCTCTGTCCTCCTTTCTCTTTATTTCTGTTTATTGGTCACTTTGAAAGCGCGCCCTCTGTTGGACAGGGTGTAAACACACACATAGAAGCACTTCATTTGTTTTCTCTGAGCCAAAGATAGAAGAAAGAGTGTTTTTATTGTTATTATAATTATACTAATTATACAAATCTGTTCTTCTCAAGAAAGGCTGGTTAGTGTGATCCATGCCTCGACTTTAAATTCTAACCACCTCCAACCAACTCTGCTCTCTGCTTGTAATAGACTGACTGATTTCAATGATTTTATATTTAATTTTTCTTCATTTTGTTTTTTATTCTTTTTATTCTTTTTCATTATTTACATTTTAGATGTGTCTGCTTTTATTAGTACTGTTATTAATGTATTTTTAGTATTAGTTATTTTAGTTTTCTTGTCGGATCTTATTTTTTGTTTTAAATGTTTGGTTGCTTTAAAATGTTACTTAGACTTCTCTATTTAATGATATATACCATTTAATTTTAGTTTTTTTTCAACTCTTAATGCTGGTGTTATATTTGTAATTTTGTCATTTTTTAATTATTAATATTTTAAATTATATTATAATATATTTCTACATCAGTCATGCTTATTTCGTTTTATTTTTAATGTATTTCATTGGCTCATTTACCTCCATTAGTTTAAGTCAAGTTAATTTAATATTATTATATTATTATTATTTCTTCTCTGTATCCCTGTGTAATATAAAATTTCGGCTACATTGATTTAAAGAACTTTCAGGAGACGCATGAAACTGCAACAGTCACAAAACATTGCTAAACCAGCCTATGAGCAATCAATGACCCTTGACACTTGACGTACACTTGACGTCTTCCAAAATAGAAGTCTGTTTTTTCTTGGGTAAATAGCAAAGCACTTTTGTAAGTCGCTCTGGATAAGAGCGTCTGCTAAATGCCTTAAATGTAACTCTGTGGAAACAGTTTGGGGAAGACCCTTTTCTGTTCCAGCATGCCTGACTGTGCCCCAGTGCACAAAGCCCCATTAGGGCATGGTTGGGTGAACCTGACTGGCTTGCTCAGAGCCCTGATCTCAACCCCATCAAACACCTTTGGTATGAACTAGAACGGAGATTGGAGTCAGGCCCTCCCATCCAACATCAATGTCTGACCTCACAAATCCTTTGCAAAATCTTGTAGAAAGCCTTCTGAGAAGAGTGGAAGCTTCTATAGTGTCAAAGGGAGACCAAATCCATATCAATGTCTATGGATTAAGAAGGAGATGTCATTACAGTCCCTTAAGGTATAATGTGTAGGTGTCCCAATACATTTGTCCATGTAGTGTATATTGTATGCATATATGTATTTTATTTTGGACACATATGCATAATGAATGGGCCATGTATATATGTTTAGTTAGGTAGGCAAATACATATTGCAGTATCTAGTATATAATATTTATGATATATATGATAGAGAGAGAGAGAGAGAGAGAGAGAGAGACGGGTTAGGGCCATCTACTGGTTTTGTTAAATGACTAAATGTGTGTGTATTAATGTGCATTAACATTCTGTAGCTACATGATTTGAGAGGTATCTCCACCCTCACACATATACACACTGCCACAGTCCTACAACTTAGGCCTACCTGAAACCCATCCATCTCCATCAGATGTTTTTATTATGATGATCAGCACCCATTCAACCAGGTGTGTCCAAACGTTTGACTTTGGTACTGTATATATATATATATATATATATATATATATATATATATATATATATATATGTATTTTATTTTGGACACATATGCATAATGAATGGGCCATGTATATATGTTTAGTTAGGTAGGCAAATACATATTGCAGTATATAGTATATATGAACATGTATATATTTATGATATATATGACATATATGACTAACTAAAAATCAATCATAGCACATACAATAAAGTGCATATTGTATAGTACATATATATACATACACACACACACATATATATATATATATATATATATATATATATATATATATATATATATATATATATATGTGTGTATATATTTATATAGTATATATATACTATACAATATGCACGTTATTGTATGTGCTGTGATTTTTAGTTTTATATATACATATATATATATATATATATATATATAGAGAGAGAGAGAGAGAGAGAGAGACGGGTTAGGGCTATCTACTGGTTTTGTTAAATGACTACGAGAGGTATCTCCACCCTCACACATATACACACTGCCACAATCCTACAACTTAGGCCTACCTGAAACCCATCCATCTCCATCAGATGTTTTTATTATGATGATCAGCACCCATTCAACCAGGTGTGTCCAAACTTTTGACTTTGGTACTGTATGTCATATCTATCTCTCTATCTATCTATCTGTCTATCTATCTATCTATCTATCTATCTATATATATAGGACAGAGGTACGAGAAGGTAGAGGACAGACCACTATCAGAGACACTGTTGCATCAACACCCAGTGCAGGAGGAGGGATCGTGCTAGCCAATCCTGGAGCAGAGAGGCGGGGCTTTGTAGGCGCACAGGTGGAAATAAATAAATAACGCGAAGGGGAGGAGGGGGCGTGGCTTTACCCTGAGCTGCTTCTCGGGAGCGTGCAGCGCGCGTTCACAGCCGCGCTAAGAGCTGAGAGAGATGGAGCTGGAGAGCAGGAGGAACCTGAGGGAGAAGTGCGCCCTCAAGCAGGACATCCTCAAAGAGTTCCTGGCAGAAATCCTGGGAACCTTCGTGCTGATAGTAAGTAAATCTGGAGGAGATCTGAGCTGAGTTCAGTCTGGCAGTGTTTAGAGGTGGGCAGCACTGGTGACCTGTTGTACTGACCAGTGGGGTTAATGGGACAGGGAACAGGGTAAACACTGCCCCAGTGAGGTTTTGCTGCTTTCCCCTGGGTGGTTCAGAAAGTCGGTTGAATACCCTGTAGATTTTAAAGTGGATTTATTATAAATATGAATTTGACATTGTGAGATTAGTTGTTGATTGTTTGCTTTGACTTTTTTGGCTCTCTGGTCTTTGTTACATTGCTCTGTTGACTCAGTATGGAAAGTTCAGTGACCTCAGAATGGTAAAGCTGGCAGGTTCCTCACGGTTCTCACTGTCTTTTTACTGTAGAACCTGTAATAGTGAGCACCTATAAAAAAGCACTGCTGCAAATTCATGCAATTGCATGTTAAGCTAAAAAAAGACAGCTGTATAAATACTCTATATGTCCAAAAGTATGTGGACACCCCTTCAAATCAATACATTCAGCTACTTTACATTGCTTCCATTGCTGCCACAGATGTGCAAATGCACACACACACACATAGCTTGTCTAGCCCCTATAGAGAAAAACCATACCAGGCTCCAGGCGTGGGCTACAGGGGTATAAAGCCCCCCAGCATTGAGCTGTAGAGCAGTGGAAGAACTGTGTTCTCTGGAAAGATGGTATTCATGCTCCATCCATGCTCCTTTTTAAGGATGAGTTGGGGATGATGAGGTGGGATGGTGGTCATCCAACATCTTGACCTCACCAACACTCTTGTGGCTGGATGCCTGGATGCCTTCAAACTTACAGCAATGCTCCTCCTAAATCTAGTAGAAAACCTTCTTCTGCCCTGGACAGTAGAGACAGGGTGAATACCTCTGATTTTCACCACTGATTAAAGAAGAAACAATGAACGAGCAGGTGTCCCAATACTTTTGTCTATATAGTGTATGTTAAACAGTAATCAAGGATTTGGACACCCCTGTTATGTGTTGATGGTGAAAGTAATAAACAATTTAATGTGGTATTAAGGTATATATATTGACATACACACACACACACACACACACACACACACACACAGGAAGTGACACTGACTGCTAAACTAAATCAGTCAGTCCAGAAAGTCTGATTATAGAAACTTAGACTGAAAATAAAGAGATTTTACTGAACCCATTAATCAGCAGCTCGTCTGATCTAAACTGTGGAGCTGGATTATTATTTATACACACACAGAGATCGGATCAGTGTCGGTTACTGGCTGATACTCAGTACTCAGAGACTCGGATCAAATTGGGGGGCAAAATACCCTGATCGGGACGCCCATGATACATATGTTTTATTCATGTTGAAGGACTAACAGTGCCTATATAATAATGTCCTCCTAGAGCAGAGTAGAGTAGAATAGAGTAGCGTAGAGTAGCATAGAGAAGAGTAAAGTAGAGTAGAGTAGAGTAGAGAAGAGTAGAGTAGAGTAGCGTAGAGTAGAGAATAGTAGAGTAGAGTAGAGTAGAGAATAGTAGAGTAGAGAATAGTAGAGTAGAGTAGAGAAGAGTAGAGTAGAGTAGCGTAGAGTAGAGTAGAGTAAAGTAGCGTAGAGTAGCGCAGAGTAGAGAATAGTGGAGTAGAGTAGAGAATAGTAGAGTAGAGTAGAGAATAGTAGAATAGAGTAGAGAAGAGAAGAGTAGAGTAGCGTAGAGTAGAGTAGAGAATAGTAGAGTAGAGAAGAGTAGAGTAGCGTAGAGTAGTGTAGAGTAGAGTAGCGTAGAGTAGAGAATAGTAGAGTAGAGTAGAGAATAGTAGAGTAGAGCGTAGAGAATAGTAGAGTAGAGAATAGTAGAGTAGAGTAGAGAATAGTAGAGTAGCGTAGAGAATAGTAGAGTAGAGAATAGTAGAGTAGCGTAGAGAATAGTAGAGTAGAGAATAGTAGAGTAGAGTAGAGAATAGTAGAGTAGAGTAGAGAATAGTAGAATAGAGAATAGTAGAGTAGAGTAGAGAATAGTAGAGTAGCGTAGAGAATAGTAGAGTAGAGAATAGTAGAGTAGAGAATAGTAGAGTAGCGTAGAGTAGAGTAGCGTAGCGTAGAGAACAGTAGAGTAGAGAATAGTAGAGTAGAGTAGAGTAGCGTAGCGTAGAGTAGAGAATAGTAGAGTAGAGAATAGTAGAGTAGAGTAGCGTAGAGTAGAGAATAGTAGAGTAGCGTAGAGAATAGTAGAGTAGAGAATAGTAGAGTAGCGTAGAGTAGAGAACAGTAGAGAATAGTAGAGTAGCGTAGAGAATAGTAGAGTAGAGAATAGTAGAGTAGAGTAGAGTAAAGTAGCGTAGAGTAAAGTAGAGTAGCGTAGAGTAGTGTAGAGTAGAGAATAGTAGAGTAGAGTAGAGAATAGTAGAATAGAGAATAGTAGAGTAGAGTAGAGAATAGTAGAGTAGCGTAGAGAATAGTAGAGTAGAGAATAGTAGAGTAGAGAATAGTAGAGTAGCGTAGAGTAGAGTAGCGTAGCGTAGAGAACAGTAGAGTAGAGAATAGTAGAGTAGAGTAGAGTAGCGTAGCGTAGAGTAGAGAATAGTAGAGTAGAGAATAGTAGAGTAGAGTAGCGTAGAGTAGAGAATAGTAGAGTAGCGTAGAGAATAGTAGAGTAGAGAATAGTAGAGTAGCGTAGAGTAGAGAACAGTAGAGAATAGTAGAGTAGCGTAGAGAATAGTAGAGTAGAGAATAGTAGAGTAGAGTAGAGTAAAGTAGCGTAGAGTAAAGTAGAGTAGCGTAGAGTAGTGTAGAGTAGAGAATAGTAGAGTAGCGTAGAGTAGAGTAGCGTAGAGAACAGTAGAGTAGAGAATAGCAGAGTAGAGTAGAGTAGCGTAGCGTAGAGTAGAGAATAGTAGAGTAGAGAATAGTAGAGTAGAGTAGCGTAGAGTAGAGAATAGTAGAGTAGCGTAGAGAATAGTAGAGTAGAGAATAGTAGAGTAGCGTAGAGTAGAGAACAGTAGAGAATAGTAGAGTAGCGTAGAGAATAGTAGAGTAGAGAATAGTAGAGTAGAGTAGAGTAAAGTAGCGTAGAGTAAAGTAGAGTAGCGTAGAGTAGTGTAGAGTAGAGAATAGTAGAGTAGCGTAGAGTAGAGTAGCGTAGAGAACAGTAGAGTAGAGAATAGCAGAGTAGAGTAGAGTAGCGTAGCGTAGAGTAGAGAATAGTAGAGTAGAGTAGCGTAGAGTAGAGAATAGTAGAGTAGCGTAGAGAATAGTAGAGTAGAGAATAGTAGAGTAGCGTAGAGTAGAGAACAGTAGAGAATAGTAGAGTAAAGTAGCGTAGAGTACTCTACTCTACTATTCTCTACTCTACTATTCTCTACTCTACTATTCTCTACTCTACTATTCTCTACGCTACGCTACTCTACTCTACTATTCTCTACTCTACTATTCTCTACTCTACGCTACGCTACTCTACTCTACTCTACTATTCTCTACTCTACTGTTCTCTACGCTACGCTACTCTACTCTACGCTACTCTACTTTACTCTACGCTACTCTACTCTACTATTCTCTACTCTACTCTACTATTCTCTACTCTACGCTACTCTACGCTACTCTACTTTACTCTACGCTACTTTACTCTACTCTACTCTACTATTCTCTACTCTACACTACTCTACGCTACTCTACTTTACTCTACGCTACTTTACTCTACTCTACTCTACTATTCTCTACTCTACGCTACTCTACGCTACTTTACTCTACTCTACTCTACTATTCTCTACTCTACTCTACTATTCTCTACTCTACTCTACTCTACGCTACTCTACGCTACTCTACTCTACGCTACTCTACTATTATCTACTCTACTATTCTCTACTCTACTCTATGCTACTCTACTATTCTCTACTCTACTCTACTATTCTCTACTCTATGCTACTCTACTATTCTCTACTCTACTCTACTATTCTCTACTCTACGCTACTCTACTATTCTCTACTCTACTCTACTATTCTCTACTCTACTCTACTCTACGCTACTTTTCTCTACTCTACTCTATTCTACGCTACTCTACTCTACTCTATTCTACACTACTCTTCTCTACTCTATTCTATTCTACGCTACTCTTCTCTACTCTTCTCTACTCTACTCTACTATTCTCTACTCTACGCTACTCTACTATTCTCTACTCTACTCTACTCTACTCTACGCTACTTTTCTCTACTCTTCTCTACTCTTCTCTACTCTTCTCTACTCTACTCTACTCTATTCTACGCTACTCTTCTCTACTCTTCTCTACTCTACTCTATTCTACGCTACTCTTCTCTACTCTACTCTACTCTACTCTATTCTACTCTACTGTACTGACCGTTCAGTTTGTTAACCAAAGTTTTGCTGACTAATCTATCAGTTATTTATTTATGTTCATTTTTTATTAGTCACTATCATATAACGAATCTGCCATTGGGTCATGGATTTAGACTTAATATAATAAAATAATAATAATAATAATAATAATAATAATAATAATAATACAAATAAGAATATATTGCAATTTACTATACAACACCCACCATATAAATACACTCTATAATAGTATAACAGTGTGTCATGTGTATGTTATATAATACTACATGAGCCAATAAATATAGTATATTAAAGTTAGTATATAGTATAATAAATAATATAGTTTAATATTATATAATAAAGTTAATTACATTTCATTTAATAATGACTAAGTTGCAGAAATAAGGTTGGTTATCGATAATGCAGCTGTTTTGATAAGGTAGCCTGTTTTGAGGTCTGTAATAATACTGCTCATTTAATAACAACAGAACTGCTTTAACATGGTGGTTTATATTGAGGTAGTTATTAATATTAAAGCTTAGAGTATGAGTATGGTAAAGAGTATGGTATTTTCTCCTGGGGTAGTTTTTGATGAGGACGGGGAAGAAACACACACACACACACACACACACACACACACACACACACACACACCTGCAACCTGCAACTTTACAGGAGAAGGAAAAAACCTTGTTGACTTTTAATGGACGTCAGTGTGAAAAGATTTTATTCCAGGTCATTTTGGAGCATTTCCAATGGTTCATTCTTAATGAAATAAAGATACAATATGAAGAACAGCTGGCAGATTCACATTATGTTAAAAAGTGAAAAACAGCAAAAATGGACATACAAGGTTTTTGGATGACAGTGATGATATGTTCATTTTATAGTGTCCATAAATCTCCATTTGAAAGTCTATTTGAGTTTATTTGTTTTCAGAAAAGCTACATTATTTAAAAAAAATCCAAAACAAGCAACTTTACCTAAGGATGAAAAAACCTTCTTGATTTTCAATGGAAATCAATGCAAAAAAGATGTTGGAGCATTTCTATTGGTCCATTCAACATGACATTTTGATGCAGTGTAAAGAACAACTGCTGTTCATTTATACCCCAAAAAAACTGCCTAAATATTATTAGCACTAACAGAAGCATCAGTTAAGCTTCCTCCGTCCAGCAGCAGAGGATGTGCACATCTTTATTTACCACAGGCCTCAGTTCAGCTATTAGCAAAACAATGAGTGCTGAAGTCAATCACAAGCATGGACTGTTACAGGACTGGACATCTTTTGTTGCCTCCCTGTGCTGTCCGGTCCACAGTTAGCCGCATTCTTTGATCCAACAGGTTCCTCTAATTAGACCTGAAGTTCTGCGGGACAAGCCAGTTCTTCATGCCAGAGTTTCATGATTGGAGAGGAGGGGTGATTGCTCTCCTGTGACCAGCCCCTCTGTTTCTGTGAGCTGATTCGTTGTGCCTGTATCTGCCCCCATCTCTGCCCACATCTCTGCCCCCTCTATCTGCCCCTGTCCTGTTCCAGCTCTTTGGCTGTGGCTCCGTGGCCCAGACTGTCCTGAGCCGAGGGGCTCTGGGGGAACCGCTCACCATCCACATCGGCTTCACCGCTGGAGTGATGCTGGCCGTCTACATGGCAGGAGGAGTGTCAGGTAACTGCACAGGCATACATGTAGTATATACATTCATGCACACCAAGAATTACCAATGTCCTTTAGGTTGTGTAAATAATAGAAATGATAAAAATGATCAAATCAATTATTCTGATGAAATAAAAACACACCTGCCTCAATGGAAACCTCTAGTACTGTCCAATCCACCCTGCTGTGGAGAAGAAAAAAGGCTAATGGAGTGGAAAAGGCTTCCTGACCACTAATAATAAGCCTGCAGGTGGACTCAATATGCCCCATACTGGCCCTGCTACCTTGACCTTTGAGAGTGGTGAATTAGGTTCAGGAGGTCATGGACTCCTACCTTATTTGAACTGCAGGATTAGAGAGTTGCATAATTGAGCAGAGGACACTATGTTGCTGCCCTTTGGCCAATGCAAGTGGACAATATTGCAAAAATGTCACAACATGTAAATATGTAGTCACAATACTTGATGTGTATTACAATATTTCACTTTTCTGATCTTATAAATGAGCTAAAATAAACTAGATGTACAACATAAAACAGCAGCCATGTTTTGAGAAGGCTAATAGGTGAACACAGGTGTCAGAAAAGGTTTAAAAAGGTGGTCATCAGAATAAAAAGCTGCTTATCTCCTCAGTAAATCACTGATATTAGAATAGACACTAATAATAACACTCCTACAGAAAGTGGTGGTGGTTCTCCATCACTGTGTTCATCATTAGAACATCTCCAAAGTTCTCCTCTCTCATGGAGTCTAGTATTATTTAGAGTTCTCCTCAGATCAACACCTGGTTTGGTGGTAAATCAGGGCTTAATAATGGTGAATCAGGTGAGCTGCTGCTGCTGCTGCTGATGGAGTTGAACACATCCTCCACGCTGTGCTGGCTGGACTGGGGGGGGGGCGTCCAGGAGAAACCTGGAGGAACCGAGCTCTGTTCTTCAGACTAGCTCACCGACAAGATCTCACTACTTTCTTTCTTCAGAATGAGAAGCTCTTGTTTCTCCTTTTTACTGGATTTATGTTTATCTGGTTTAGTAAATCAGTTTTTAATCCAATAGACCCTGTACGTCAACCCATACTTCCATTCTTCACTCTTTAACAGCACTTTCATAGACCCTACAATAGACCCCTGTGGGACTCCACAGTATAAGCTCAACTAAACCTAAACCAAATAATTCACAATAGTTTCTTGAATAATTTAATTATTAATATAGGATTCTATTAAATCAGGTGAGCTGGTTGGATGGAATCGGACCAGCAGGAGAACCCTGGAGGAACCGAGCTCTGTTCTTCAGACTAGCTCACCGACAAGATCTCACTACTTTCTTCAGAATGAGAAGCTCTGGATTTATGTTCTCCTGCTTTATCTGTTCTGATGAGATCTGGAGCTTCTACAGTAAAAACTCTCTTATTGATGAGAGATATGACTTCAAATAATGTGATTGGAGGACCTAAGCGTCTACACAGTACAGGTTAGGTCACAGCTTGGGATTAATTGTCCATATATTATATATTATATATTATATATGTCTACATATGTACTAACAGTGTATTAAATCCCAATGTTTACAAAAGAAGGAACATACATTTTGCATCATGTAGGCCCTTCAATGCTCTTTAATGAGGCTCTGTGTTAAGTAGAGGGATGTGCAGATCTGATTTGACTTGTTTGTGTCTGTCTGCCACTGGGGCCTTACTGGGTACATTCTGTATGTCGCCCGCGAGGAGAACGCTACCCTATAACAATTATACAGACGAGTCAGGAATTTCTTCTAAATGTCACTTTGTTTTATGTCTGTTTCGGAGTTGCTGAATAAGGAAGTGTGTGGGCTAAATCACACAGCATACACAGTCATGAACAGTAATTTAAAATTGGACTGGCATTTCACATTATCAGTACAGAGAAATGAGGCATGAAAATGAAAACACAGCAGTTTGTTTTGCAGCAGAAGGTCGAATCCCGGAGAGAACTTGGCTATAGAAATGACAGGCAGCCATACAGCACGCTTCTGATGGTTTATCTATGTTTAAGGACTGCTACTGTCTGCTTACTGATATTAATCAGTCTAATAACAAATGTAGTGAATCCATGTAAAATGTTGAATGTTTGGTTAGGCTGAATACACTGACCTGCCACTTACACCACTTAATGTCCAAGACTAGTCTTAGTACCAATTCTATAGAGTCCAAGACAAGGCTCAGTAATACCAACATTACAAAGTCAAAGACAGGTCTGAGTACCTGAGTAGTACAGACTTCAAGATAAGCCTTCCAGTACTATAGTCTAAGATAAGCCTGAGTACCAATACTATAGTCTAAGATAAGCCTGAGTACCAATATTACAGAGTCCAAGATCAGTCTGAGTACCAATACTAGGGCAGTGGTGGCTCAGCGGTTAGAGCTCCGGGATATCGATAACAGGGTTGTGGGTTCGATTCCCGGGCTCGGCAAGCTGCCACTGTTGGGCCCTTGAGCAAGGCCCTTTACCCTCTCTGCTCCCCGGGCGCTGGAGTTGGCTGCCCACCGCTCTGGGTGTGTGTGTGTACTCACTGCCCTCACTGTGAGTGTGTTCACTACCAGATGGGTTAAATGCGGAGGACACATTTCGCTGTACGGTCCACACTGTACAGTGACAAATACTTGCACCTTAAGACCTTAAGACCTTATAGTCTAAGACAGTTCTGAGTACAGTTATTATAAAGTCCAAGGCCAGTCTAAGTAACAATACTATAGAGTCCAAGATAAGTGATAAGTCTGAGTACCAATATTACAGAGTCCAAGACCAGTCTAGGACAGTTCTGAGTACAGATCTTATAAAGGCCAGTCTAAGTCCAAGACCAGTCTGAGAACCAATACTATAGAGTCTAAGATAAGTCTGAGTCTAAGACAGTTCTGAGTGTAGGTATTATAAAGTCCAATGCCAGTCTAAGTACCAATACTATAGAGTCCAAGATAAGTCCGAGTACTAATATTACATATTAGTCCAAGACCAGTCTGAGTACCTATGCTGTAGTCTAGGACAGTTCTGAGTACAGATATTATAAAGTCCAAGACAAGACTAAGTCCAATATTAAAGTCCAAGACAAGACTAAGTCCAATATTAAAGTCCAAGACAAGACTAATTCCAATATTAAAGTCCAAGACCTATACTATAGAGTCCAAGATAAGTCTGATATACTGTACTATAGGCAAATCTGAGTCCAATATAAGACAAATCTAATTACCAACATTGTAGCATCCAAGACAAATCTGAGTACAAATACTATAAAGTCCAAGACAAGCCTGAGTATCAGTTCTACAGAGGCCAAGACAATAGAAAAATGTGCGTCCTAAGGCTATATGAAGATGAGAGCTGAACTCTGGACCCACCAATAGGTTTAAATGGTTAAGGCCAGCTGTAACCAGATTCACAAGCAGGGTCCCCAGGGCAGGACGCAGTTTTCCTTGAGTAGTGGTTAGTGGTCAGTTAACTCACTCCTCCCCGGGTTAGTGGTCCCCAGTCTGCCACCTCCTGTGTCTTTCGGAGGCTAGCATTTATAAGCCGTTGTTTTGCATTAGCTGCTTGAGTGGGTGAGTTAGTCCAGTAACCCACGTGACCGAGCGAGGCTTACACAGCCAACAGTGACATATGTGATGATGAGCATAGGTATTGAAGTAATGAGCTTTTCTTGGGCACAGGACCCAGGTGGGGTGGAGGGCAGGTGTGGGGTGAGTTTAAGCATCCCATACAGCAGAGAGGAGGAGGCCACAGTTTTCCATTTGTTGTTTTCCTTGAGCATTAGAGGGGCCAGGGAGAGGAAATGAGGGCAAGAGGGGGCCGGTTTTACTTGTAGTGTAGTGAAGTTAACACAGGGTCACTCCTACGCCCTACAGTGGCCTAAGAGGACTTAGACAGATTATGTCAGAGCCAATTCCCATTGACTTTTTCAGCCGGTTGTTGTGGACAGTGTTTGTGAACAACAGTATGGATTAGGTAGAGAGGAAGTGAGCAGGTCATGGCTGCCATATCAGTGCTTCATAACTCCATTGGAAAACACTGGCTAGTGTTTACGTGGTGATGATTGGATCTATAGAAATAATCTAAAATTATTTGTAATAAAAGCTCATTATATGAATATGCATGACATAAAAGTTAGTATTTTAAAGATACAAGCTTTACCTTTACCTTTAACAGCAATGCTAAATGCTAAAAGTACCCAATGTAAGCTAACTGATAATCCCACATAAATGTCAGGCCTCAAAGACCTCCATTGATTATAATAGCTGAAAATGCCTCTTCTAACCAATACACAGTGGTCATCACTATGCTTTTAACCACCATCTGTTCAATGACAAAATATGGATCATTAAAAAGTGGTGCCACAAAAATGGACCACTAACTCCATCAGCAGTTTGGAACCATTACCAAATCAATAGCTCTGATGGTTGGAAGCTACCAGGATGAAATCTGAAGATGTTAACCAAATATGAGTTTAATTTTATGTTATATCATAATGCAGTTTTTGAAACTCATAGTGCTGTTCATAGATTACACTATAATGACAAAAGTATTGGGACACATGCTCATTTAAGGGTAAGAGTATTATTAAACAGAGTTTATCCTGCTTTTGTTGGAGCAACAGTCTCTAATGCCCAGGGAAGAAGAGGCTTTCTTTTAGATTTTGAAGAGGCATTGCTGTGAGGATTTGATTGCATTCAGCAATAAGTGCGTTATTAAGGTCAGGGCGTTAGATCCTTATCCCAAACTCCCCAACAAATCTCAAAAGTGGTACGGTGACGGTGGAACGACAACCATTATTCTAGAGAACACAGTTCTTCCACTGCTCCACAGCTCAAGGCTTTATACCCCCAATGGGTTCATGTTTATCTGCTCCAGAGAGTCTAGAGCTGTGTATGTGTGCATTTGCACATCTGTATCAGCAATGGGTGCCACATAAAGTAGCTGATGGTATTCATTAGAAGGGGTGAGGTTGAACAATGACCCCCATTACAGGCTGTACCACATAATGTGCCATGTTGCCCCCATATTGGATTCAGATCTGGTGACTGGGAAGACCACTGAAGAACACTGAACTCATTGACATGTTAATGACCAACGACTGGAAGTAGCCGTTAGAAGATCAGGGTAAATTGTGGTCATGAAGGGATGCATATTGATCAGCAACAGTACTCAAATAGTCTGTGGCATTCAGGGACGATTGACTGGTATTAACAAACCTTCCCCACACCATTACACCACCTTCACCAGTCTGGACTGGTGACACAAGGTAGGTTGGGTCCATGGATTCAGGCGGCTGGAACCAAATTCTGACCCTACCATCTGTGAGCCTCAGCAGACCAGGCTACATTTCCCCATTTGCTTTATATGCCTGTGCCCATTGCAGCCTCAGCTTTCTGTTCTTGGCTGACAGATGTTTACCCCAAAGTGCTCTTCTGTAATCTTCACAGTTTTATGGCTCAGTCAAATATCTGTTATTATGATTGTTATTGATTGATTTTGCTATATTGTTCATACAGGAGGGCACGTAAACCCGGCTGTATCGCTGGCTATGGTGGTCCTGGGGAAGCTTCCACTGAAGAAATTCCCTGTGTACGTGGCTGCGCAGTTCATCGGAGCTTTTGCAGGCTCCTGTGCCGTGTTTGGGCTGTACTACGGTGAGTGAATATTAGATTACCATCCCAGGACATGTACACACAAACATAGAGGGCCCTATCTTATACCCTGCGCATGGCACGTCGTACACCCCACCAACAGTCTATTTTCATACCTTCAGTCTTCATCGTTTCAATAGCAATGGTGCTTGCGAATATATCCATGCCGGTGGGCGTGGTGGTCTCAAAATAAGATGTTCAGGTCAGTTTCTGGTGTATTGCTGTCTTGGCAACGGAAAACAAAGAAGCCCCACTGACTGAAAACAACCTAGACAGACATCAACAGTCAGATGTTCGTTGCTGTCTTGGCAGTGAATTGTCAACACAGGCGGGTGTCCAATGTGTGTACACCTTCGCTTGTTACACACATGTGGACATGCAGCAGTGCACAAACCCATAGTGCATTGCAGTTGGCAGCTATGCAAACTGGAAGCCTTCCCAGACTGTGCGCGATGTGCCATTAAAATAGCAATCCGCCAAAGTCAGACCGCACCTGGCTCTTAAAGGGAATGGCGAGTGACGCGCTCATTGGTTTATTGCTGCACGTTATGCCCAAAACACACCCATGATTAATTAAGAGACTAAGTACTTGCCTTTTGTGTGCTTAGAGACGTGCAAGGTGTACTTGTCCCGTCTTTACAATAGCAAAGATACACTGAGGCGCACTAAATCAAGCTGTGCGGTGCGCGTATGGCCACTGTCCTGCCAAGGTCTGCATAGAATTGTCAATGGCATTTCAGCAATTGTGAGTTTGGGACCAAAACAGTTTCTGTTTTTTATAATGGAAAAGGTTCTGTTGGATAAAATGACTTCTATTAGGTGTCATGTACCATCTCATGTGACCCTGCCTGGTGAAGGACTCGAGCCTTGCATTCAGAGCCTTTAGCTGTAGACCACACATTTACTAGTGTTTAGACGGAAGGGCCCAGGACCTCATCAACATGGCTTGTGACTAATGCTGGGGTAGCGATGCTGGACGAGGCTGCAGTCGGCACAGTAGCGATAGCGGTAGTGGCAGCTTTGCTGGATGAGGCTGGGGCGGTAGTGATGCTAGCATCATGGTAACGATGGGTGAGGCCGGCTGCCGACTAGCACCGCAATACCAATGCCAACACTGCAATAGCAATGCCAACGGCACAATAGCAATGCCAACACTGCAATAGCGATGCCAACACTGCAATAGCGATGCCAACAGCACAATAGCAATGCTAACACAACAATAGCCATTCTAATACTGCAATAGCGATGCCAACACTGCAATAGCGATGCTAACGGCACAGTAGCAATACTAAGGCTGCGGGAGCAATGCTGAGTGAGGCTGAAGGCCGGCAGGACATTGATGCTAGTGTCACAGTAGCAATGCTGCTGCAGCAGCAGAGGCATCCAGGCAGTTGGAACAGAATCCTAGGGCGGATTTTTACTTTCTGAACTTCTGGAATAATTTCTCAAAAAGTAAATCTATATCAAATATATTTTTAATAGAAATGTTTTTCACAGCGCTGTACTTTAAAGTGAAGAACACTTTCAATACAGTATTTTATCACAAACACAATTAATAATCAAAACCATCAAAATTTAAGAAACACAAACTAACAGTCTGAATGGTAAATTTGCACAGATGCCTTGATGGACTACACCAACGGAGCTCTGCTGGTCACGGGTGAAAATGCCACTGCAAACATATTCGCCTCCTATCCAGCAAAACATCTCTCTGTACTTAATGGATTTATTGATCAGGTAAGCAAACACAGCAGTCCTACAGAATGTGGTTGCAGATCTCTGAATGGATATACTGAATGAACAGAGCCGGCTATGTTGCTGATATGTATCTTATAATACCTAGTGCAGAATTCACTGTTGGAATAGTGCATCTCCTCTGAAGGTGTGCATTAGAGCATGATGAATAACACACACATACATACTGTATGCTTGAACAAACCACAGATCCATTCAGGCATGATGAATAACACACACGTGCTCAGGCTCTCCGCAGCATGTTCATTTCAGATGCTTTCTGCACCAAGCTTGGAACGGAAGGAGGGGAAAAGCTTCAAAAATTCAGAAAGCTGCCTTTAGTGAGTAAAAAAAAAGGTGAAAGTAGGATGAGGCAGCAGCCAATAATTATTAATAAAAGTATTGGGACACCTGCTATTTATGGATTCTCCTGAAATCAAGGATATTAAAAAGAGCTTATCCTGCTTTTGTTGGAGTAACTGTCTCTAATGTCCAGGAAAGAAGGCTTTTTAATAGATTTTAGAGAAGCATTGCTGTGAGGATTTGATTGTAGGTTGTAGATTGTATTTAGCTGCAAGAGTGTTTGTGAGGTCACGATATTGGATGATCACCACCCCACCTTATCATCCCTAATTCCTTAGCTCATCCCAAAAGTACTGGATGGAGCTCCACCATCCATCATTCCAGAGAACACAGTTCCTCCACTGCTCCACAGCTCAATACTGGGGGGCTTTATACCTGCCTGGCAATAACTGGCATTCTTATTGCATAGGCAATACTTTTCTACATGGGCTAGCACATCTGTGTTAGCAAACAAGTAGCTGAATGCATTCATTAAAAGCGGTGTCCACAAACATTTGAACATATATTTTGGTACATTTTGGTAATTGATATCTCCAGTGCTGTTAATGGTTGGGAGCACTTTTTCTGTAGGCCTGGTTTTGACCTTAAAGAACAGTGTTCATTTAAAAGCAGTGTATTACCTTAAATATCTGAACCTGTGTCCACTAAGTGGCCAGTTGTTTTCACAACATCCTAGGAGAGCAGCAGTGGCGACATGTTTCTCCTCAAAAATGGAGAATTTATAAAATATGGAAATTTTGGCGTGATGTGAAAGATCAGTCAGTGGTTCCGCTCATCTTGTGCTTCCTCAAGTTCGTACAGTTTGTGGATTCTTGTTATAGTAGAGGCTCTTGAGAAGAACTGTAGCTCCACTTTGCTTGTGCTTTTGTAGGTTTACTGCTGGTAGGGCTGTCCGCAGTTCTGCTGTGAGCTTTGTCCAGAGTAGTCTGCTGAGGATATTTATTTTAAAGCTGTTTAAAAGCTGTATTTAGGTGAGAGGAGCTACATGACAGATTCCACATGGGTCAACACATGGGTCCAATGTCCGAACTAGGAAAATGTGTAAACAGCGATGGACAACACAGTGTTAATAATTTATAGTAATGCCATGTTATCAACACATTAACTTTAAGAGGAAACACTCAAATTCCAAATTAGAGTTAATATAACATCTGGAAGTTAGTCGTTTGGGTGGTTGGTGTAGTATAGTGGGTAATATCACTGCTCTTCTCATGGCAGGCTAAGGTTAAATTCCCTAGCTAGACTAGCACACTACACTACACCAATAGTGTCTTTCTGTAAGACTCCTAACTCTGCATTCTCCCACCTGTGTAACACGATTCAGATGTAAGCATTGAGCTGTGGAGCAGTGGAGCTGTGTTCTCTGGAATGACAGAATGTTTCATTTAAGGAGTTGGGGATGAGGTGGGGTGGTGATCATCCAACTTGCAATGCAATCAAATCCTCACAGCAATGCTCCTCCAAAATCTAGCAGAAAGCCTCCTTCCCTGGACAGTAGAGACAGTTACTCCAGCAAAAGCAGGATCAACTCTTAATGCCCTTGATTTCATAAGAAACAATAAATGAGCAGGTGTCCCAATACTTTTGTCTAAAGAGTTGTATGACATAAAGTTGGCATTTATGAGAGATGAGGTTTTCCTATCTTTTGTAAGAGATTCCAGTATTAACACATAACAGAGGGGACGCAGGGCAGCTGGATTAAGTCTTGTTGCCAAAATGTTTTACTTTGAGATCTGGCTTCAGAAGAGAGCTGCTGTATGATTCCAGCTTTATGTAGTTTAACCCTTATTAATGTTAGATATGAAAACTGGGTCAGCTCAAATAGTGGTTAAACACACACTACCAAATCTCGTATCACATGATTCCATAGTTTTAGCTCATGTACAGTAATAACTTGTACAATTTTAGACACATAAGGGCATTAAACTTATGTTGTGAGAGTTTTGGGGACAAGTATTTATTAAGTAATTAATAACTGACAGGTTTTCTGCCTCACGATTTTTAATACAAAGCATTTCATTTATATAATAACTACATTATTGATCCATAGAACTAACATGTAAGAGTAGGGATGTCCCGACATCGATCCAGTAGATCCGGTCACATTTTAATGGATTAGGTATCGGCTATTTAAATCCTGATCCAGCTCCGAGTCTTTATTTTAATCACTGTGTCAGAGCGCTATCTGGTGTCCTCAAGGGACCATTAATGGACAATATAGCCCAGCCGGCTGCAGCAGCAGTGCGGACATTCTCAGAAGGTAAATAAAGGAGTTGAGGTTCTGCAGTGTGGAGCTATTTTACAGCGGAACCTGAAAACAGACCATAATATCTGACCCTTTATAAAACCATCACTGAAACGCTCTGTTTGACCAGCGGGAGAACCGCAGAACCGGTGCTCGCCTTTCTCTGTTTATAAACCAGCACTGAAGAACCCGTTCAGAACTGAGTGGAGGCTAACGCTAATGCTAATACACACATACACACACACTCACTATGAAAAACCCAATCACACACACACACAGCACACTCACCCACTATAAACTAGTTATTACACACCAGTAGACCAACAACCACAGATACCAGTCCAGAGTGTGTACCACTACACACACTCACACACACACACACACACAGATAGGAGGTAATTAGACTGCAGTGTTGTAAAGGAGGGTTTGATTGGTCAGGAGGGAGGAGAGTCAGACTGGATTATCAGATATTAAACACTATAAAACATCATTTTAAGATTTTAAGTCTCAACTAAACTAAATCAGTCAGTCCAGAAAGTCTGATTATAGAAACTGAGACTGAAAATAAAGAGATTTTACTGATCGGATTAATCAGCAGCTCGTCTGATCTAAACTGTGGAGCTGGATTATTATTTATACACACACAGAGATCAGATCAGATCTGGGAAAAAACAAACCTATTTATACATTTATCTGCAACTAAACTGCATTAATTTGTTTAATTCAAGTGGTTCTGTATGTCAGTACGACTCTCCCCAAATTCTACATAGTCTAAAAATGAGATTGCTGTTTTGTTAGAGTCTGTTACACAATATATAAAAGGGTGAATTGTCTTTAATTAGGGGTCGTCACCAGGTGCTCCAGTGGTTAGAGTGCTTAGTTATTGATCACAGGGTTGCTCCACTAAGCAACCACTGTTAGGCCTTTGAGCAAAGCCCGTAACCCTCTCTGTTGGAGGGGTGCTGTGGTCTTCAGTGACAATAAAGGCACTGTTGCAGCAGATTCTCCTTGGTTATTATTGAGATTGATGCCTGACTAGCCTAGCTCGAGCAGTCTGTGGAAAGATAACACCACTACGTGCCACTGAGCTACCCCACCATGTGGGAGACTGGGGTTCGATTCCCAGGCTGGGTGACTATGCTGCGCTACACCAATTAGAGTCCTTGGGTAAGACTCCTAATACTACACTGACCCACCTCTGTAATACGAGTAGCCTGGAAGTTGCTTTGGATAAGAGCTTCTGCTAAATGCCATAAATGGAAATGGAAATGGAAAGGGCATGCCCATTACAGGCTGTAGGTTCGGATTAAAACAGTAGAATTGAGGCTTTATTCTACTGACACTCAGCTGTAGATCAGTTATAGACGCTAATCTCTGTTCACCTCTACTTAAGGTTAGGGTTAGGAAAGAGTTAATGCTCAATCTGACCCCAACTTTGAGTTCAAACCTGAACCTAACCCTAAGTCTCATCCTGAAACTGACACTGTTAATAATGAACTGTGTTTCAATCACCAGATTTGTCAGTGTGGAAACATCTTCAGTATTCCTAGATCAGCTGAGGTGGAGTAGTTTAATAAGGTGTGACCTAATATTCTGCACCTTCTACAACAGACTGGTCTGCAGAAATGTGGAGAGCGTGTGGGAAGCAGTTCATATAGATAATTTTAAGAAAATGTCGTATTAGGGCGATCATAAAGGCCGGAGGAGGAGCTACATAAGACTGACAGACTGGTTGCTGTCTGTTCTTACTGTGCAAAAATGCATTTGGCACCTTTACTGACCACTACAGTTTGAGCATTATTTAACCCCTGAGTAGAATCCTTCATAGGAGCACACATTTGCAATTTAGGTGGCAAATCAAGGGCTACACTAGTTGCATCAGGTGTCATGGCGTGCTAGGCCAGACACAGAGGGACGAACACTTGCAGAGATGGAATCAAAGCAAGCAGATTTAATAACAAAATGGGGGCAAGTGAGGCAAAAAAGCAGCAAACCATGAACAACAGTGATCAACAGAAACATGAGCATGGCAGGCAAACCAAAACGAACCTGGGACTGGGGGTCAAGCTGGGGGACCAGCTACTGAGCAAGAACGGCTAGTCCGACCAAACCTGGAACCACAGCGCACTGCCGTGAGTGTGGGTCCCCTAGCTGAGATGTGGGTTGCCAGTAAATCCTGGCCATAAGCGAGTGAGCCTCGCTGATGACTGGATTGGCAGGGTGACCTGCTCCTGAACGTGGACACTGGGCAGAAGCTGGCCTCAACACACTTCTACAGGAGGGGGGATCTCTCGCGAAACCTCAAGGTCCCAAACGATACAATTCTTGGCATAGAATGGCCGTGAATTAAATAAATAAATACCCCAAATCCCAGGTGAAACTCATGAACCAAATGAACATGAAACGGGCCTGTGGGCGGCGGCTCGGAATCGCCCCGGGGGAGGGCGCGATACCGAGGGGCTGACAGTGTGCTAGAGATAAAACGCATCCAATTCCTGGACTGGCTAGTGGGTTTGTTGGCTGTGATGTTTAATTACATGTTAGAAATAAGGCCAAGTTCAGAGAGTTGTCCAAAAAGCCAAACCAGCTCTGAATTAGCATTCAGAACCCAGGAGGAGGCTAATGCTGATGCACCCACACTGAGAGGTCAGGAAGGTCAGTCAGATTGGACTGTAATAGAGACACTATAGAGTTCAAAACAGTCGTTTAAAAAGTTGCTCCAAACAACAATCAGATCAGAATGGACTAAAATGGTGATTTTACTGCTGTTTACTATTGTGGATTAGCATGTCTTACCTTACGTCGTAAGGAGATGCAATATTTATAGAAACACAAAGATCGGATCGATCAGCTTTAAGAGACGGATTGGATCTGGAGGTAAAAACCTTGCTTGGGACATCCCTAGCTGGAAGCATAGCCCGCAAGTTCAAAGTTAAAGGAGCACTGGCTACACTACCTGGACGTGGTCGAAAGAGGAAGCTATCACCGGCTGCCATTGGATTTCTGAGGAGGCCTGTGGGCAAAAACCCCGGAAGGACTGCAAATGGCCTGCAGCAAGATTTGCTGGCAGCAGGGGCAGCACTGAGGTGTCATTTTGCAAAGTAAGGCACATACTGAATGTCTGAAGGTCTAAGATTCCTCAGGAACGCTGCCAGAAGCAGGTGTCTGGCTGTGCATCTACAGCATGTCTACAGCAGGTCATAACAGCTCTACAAAGTACTAAAGATACTCGTGATGAGGGGTTTGAAGAATTCAGAGACTGCAGTTGTCATTAAAGGTGGTATTTTGTGTTGAATTTGGAGAAGCACTCTTTCTATCAATATTTTTATACATGCAGATTTGAATTCAGGTGAATTTAATACATTACTTTTATCTGTTTATTGATTTCTGGCCTTCATTTGACATTTTGCTGTTTACCCAGTGTACTCTACCCAGCGGTCTCTCCCACGGTGTGTCCAGTTCCACAAACACACAGAGAGTGGCAGTGTTTTTCATCAGTGTAATCATTACTGCTTATTGACGCAGGTAGTCGGCACAGGGGCCTTGGTGCTGTGCATTTTGGCGATCGTGGACAAGAAGAACATGGGAGCCCCGAAGGGAATGGAGCCGCTGATCGTTGGCTTGACCATCCTGGCCATTGGAGTGTCCATGGGGCTGAACTGCGGATATCCCATCAACCCTGCCAGAGACCTGGGCCCCAGGCTCTTCACTGCCATAGCAGGATGGGGGATGGACGTGTTCAGGTACAGCAAATACACACACACACTGTGCAACCTCTGACCTCTAACACTGACCTTAACCTGCTCCTTACGTCAGGGCTCGGATTTATCTTCTTGTGGACCCGTGTCCTCAATGTAACATTAACTTCCACAGAGAAACCCACTAATCAGCCTAACAAAACACAGAGTGACCTTAGCAACGGTCATCTTTAACATGAGAGTTATTAACCAGCATGTTAAAAAAATAATAAACAAAACCATGTTGAGTTCTATAAATGGACAAAAGTATTTGGACAGCTGCTTAATCAAACTCAATCAAATCAAGGGGATTAAAAAGGGTAAATCCTGCTTTTGTTGGAGTAACTGTCTCTACTGTCCAGGGAAGAAGGTTTTCTACCAGATTTAGTAGCATTGCTGTGAGAATTTGATTGCATTCAGAGGCAAGAGCATGAGTGAGATCGGGGTGTTCAGTAATCACCTCCCCACTCATCCCCAGCTCATTCCAAAAGTATTGGATGAAGATGCTGGGGGGCTTTATACCCCTCTAGCCCACACCTGGCATTAGGCAGCATGTTGCCAGTAGGTTTGTGTTTATCTGCTCCAGAGAGTCCGACTCTACTGGCAATACTTCTCTACAGGGACTAGACAAGCTATGTGTGTGTGTGTGTCTCAGCAATCAGTTTCAGCAATAGGTGCAACTTACAGTAGCTGAATGCATTCATTAGAAGGGGTGTCCACAAACTTTTGCACATATATTGTTATCTATAAATATCTATAAATATGGAGGGTATATCAAATTTTTTTTTTTATCAGATTGGCCAGATATATATAGTCTAGCCTGCCCAATAGGAAAAGAGCTCAAAGACATTCCTATCAAACAGACGTGACTTTGGGCTTAAGTTATCTGTCTAACTGAGAAATCCAGCTTTGTGAAATACCCCCATGGACAAAAGTGGGCTACATTAGCTTGTAGACTCAAACTAACTGCATAAATCACCAGACGCTTGTCCTAAACTGAGCACAGGTGTTCTACAGGTAATCTCTAATAGACTTGCTTATGGGTTTCCTGGTGGTGTATAATACACTGTTAGCTACAAACGCTCACATTAGCATACTTTAATCTGTAGCAGTCGTCTTTAATCTGAAGCTTTGAATTTATTCCAATATTTATAGATGACAGTGGTTCATACAAGGCCAGAAACCACACGAGCAAGTCTATTAGAGATTACTAAGCAATGCCACCCAGGTTCGACTACATTTGCAGGGCACAGGCAGTGCGGCACATTCCTACGTGTTCCTGCTCTCTGCCACAGGGGCTGTGAAGGGGAAGCCGGTATCTTAGTGTGTTAAAGTGCAGGACGTGAGCTTTATTCCGTGCCTTGGGGCCACGTGAGAGAGCAAGCGACAGGCCAAACACAGCCTAACAGACCCTGAACACACAATTGGGCTCTTCTGACAGAGCCAATACATTTTTCAGTGCTCTTCTGTATCTCCTGCATATTGAAGGAGGTTTATAAACGCTTGTGAGGAGATGCTTGGGATGGATTCTCCATTCTTCCAAGTGGCTTATATAGTTTCTTTTTGTAGCAGAAATGGTCTCACTACTTCTATAGATGTGTATTTGTAGGATTAGGATTACGTACTGGGTTGAGTTTAGGCTTTCAATTAATGGTGAATTTAGATCCATTAAAATCAGTGTAGGCTTTCAAGTAGTGCACCCACCTAAGCATTGCCCCTGTCATCAGCAGGCTGTGAGGTCAGTCCCAGGTGAGCATAATTATACACTACATTGGGGAAAAAAAGTATTGGGACAAAATCCAGGGTTATTAGTTGGACTAACTGTCTCTACTGTCCAGGGAAGACAGCTTTCTACTAGATTTTGGAGGAGCACTGATGTGAGGATTTGATTGCATTTAGCAACAAGAGAGTTAGAGAGGTCATAATGTTGGATGATCGCCCCCACCTCATCATCCCCAACTCCCCAAATCATCCCAAAAGTATTGGCTGGAGCACCACCATCCATCATTCCAGAGAACACAGCAGTTCTTCCACTGATCCACAGCTCAGTGCTGGGGGGCTTCATACCCCTCTAGCCCACACCTGGCATTAGGCACCTGGCACTAACACAATAGGACAATAGAGTCCTATTGTGTTAGTAATGCTTCTCTACAGGGACTAGACAAGCTGTGTGTGTGCATGTGCACATGTGTGCTTTACTTAAAGTTGCTGAAAGCATTCTTTAGGAGGGGTGTCCACAAACCTTTGGACATATTGTGTATATATTTAAATGAAAGTATTTATCTTATTTCCTATCTGTCATGAAAAACACTGTAGGTGATCCAACCTAGGCATCTGAGTGCAGCCTGTCAGAGTACAGAAGACAGTACCTGTGTGTGTGCATATATACAGTAGAACAAAAACATCCTGATCTCAGCCTATCCCAGCTTAGTAAACTAGGGTCAGAGATGCTACAGCAGCCCTGGTGTAAGGGCCTTGCTCAAGGCCCAACAGTGGGCTCAGGAATCAAACCCACAACCCAACCACTGAGCCACTACTGCCCCAAGTAGGCAGAGAGGAGGAGGACGTTCTGAAATTAATCAATGAATCTAGCAGCTTTTCTGGGCTTATTTTGTTATTAAGAATTGAAATCACATTTAACTTCATAATGAAACTGCATCATTAAACTAATTTAATGAAACACCTAAAGTGAACCTTCCAAATGTCACCAATTCTTCATGTCAAAGCAGCCAACAATAACTTTTAATTTTGATTTACTCGTGATAAACACTGTGCGATACGTTGTCATGGCCCAGAAACAAGAAAGCAGAGCTGTTGTTCCCGCCATGTTTACAAAAGCAACATCGATATGAAGGTTATATAACTGTACGAACCCAACAGAGAGAGGGGCACGGGTTTCAGCAGGGGGCACGCTTAGCTGAGATCTCTTGCTTTTCTGAACCATCATTTCTGAGCCTGTTACACTGATACTGCATGTGTACAAGCATGTAATCTGTCAGAGGACAGTAATGGTAATCTGCTATACACTATACATTAAATCTGATCAAATCTCCTGGATTAAACAACATTAAATAATATTAAACAACACGGAATACAAACAGTTTAATCTCATCCAGAGACTGAAAATCAATGACTGCTGGGACATAAGAGTTAAGGCTTGCCTTTGACCCATTGAACCCTAAGTTTATTATTCAGTTATTGATTCAAATGCAGAGACTATTGAAAATTACTTGGCAACCATTTGCTTTAGCATATTTTGGGGAGTCCCACAGGGTTCTACTGTAGGGCCTGTAAAACTGATGTTAATTATTATAGGACTGTAGTTAAGAGAGTGAAGAAATGAGAAGTGTGGGAGTTTTTAAATTAGGATTTAATAATTATTTACCAAATATAATTATTAAATAATATATAAATAATAACAATAATATAATATTAATTCTAAAAACCTAAATAAGAAAATAATTAAGAATATAAATCAGATATGTTTTCTGCCCCCTGGTGGATCATCAAAAATATATATACTTATTTTTAAGCTTAGAATTACTTTATACACAGTAAATGTATATGTTTTAAATGGTTTAATTTATTAATGAACGACATATATGTAAATTCATGTGGGGCTCACATGGGTGGAACGTAGGCTAGGTGGGTTCCAGAGGGGGCATGGGCTCTGAGTGGGTTTGTACAGGTGTTGTTACTGGGACCCAGTCGGGCTACCCAAATGGGCCCCATTGTTACAGTCCACCTTAATCTCAAATGGGTCCCAACTAGGCCCCAGTGTGTAGTGTCCAACCCAGATGCCGCTCATGTTTAATCCCTCCTGGTCCCATCACAGACCCTGGTGGGGATCCAATTGAGGGGCAGTGCTGGCTCAGCAGTTAGAGCTCCGGGCTATTGATAACAGGGTTGTGTGTTTGATACCCGGGCTCAGCAAGCTGCCACTGTTGGGCCCTTGAGCAAGGCCCTTCACCCTCTCTGCTCCACTGGCACTGGAGTTGGCTGCCCACCGCTCTGGGTGTGTGTGTGCTCACTGCCCCTAGTTCACTAGTGTGTGTGTGTGTGTGTTCACTACCACAGATGGGTAAAATGCACCTTTACCCTTTACCTTAACTTGGAATCTGAGAAGCGAACTTTCTGGATCCCAGGCCCCACATGTTAGCAGGGTTGTTCATTATTTTAAAAATAATAATAATTTTTCTGGCAACTATTGGACGATTCAGGCTTTAAAGGGATAAGCTACACACTTCTGCAGTTGAGTGTTTAGTACATGTAACGTAAGAAGCAGAGTAAAGCCACCTGAACCCACCTATATTCAGCTTATCTGAAGCACGGCACAGACGAAAGGGGGGGCACAAGCTAGACTGGGTTTGTGCCATGGACATGTGTGTCTAGACAGTGTGTGTGTGTGTGTGTGCGTGTGTATGTGTGTGTGTGAGGAGACGTGTTCATACTGGAGTCTTGAGGTAGATTAAAGCTCCTAATCCAAGCTGCATTCATCCTGTAACACAGACATACACACGCAGTAGCCGGCCACTTAATATCCTTTAAGCTAGTTAGAAGAGCACAGGTCTCTCCTCAGAGCCCCCAGCCATCGCATACTCTCTGTAACTGAAGGTTCTACTTAGGGTTCTTTGGGTGATAGCCATAGAATAACTGGTTTTGGTTTCATAGAGAACCACAGGCCTTATTTATCAGCAGTTTTTAAGAAGAAAGTTCCTCTTAAACTCCACTTACAGAGTTTTTTTTACAAAGATTCTGACACTGTTTAGATTGAGATGTCCTTTACATCAGATTCTCAGACCTTGTGAATATTCTATGGCATGGTGCACAACTTCAGTCCTGGAGTTCTGGTCTCCAGCAAAGTTTGGTAGCTGTCTCACTCAAACAGGGCCACTTTGCCTGGGAGTTAACTGATGTTAGTAGTGCACCCCCTTTTCCATAGTTCAAATCTACAAGGCATTGGTTAATATCTGTAAATAATTTGAGGCTTTTTTAGGGAGAGATTTGGAAATGGCTAGCAGTACAGATAAAATCATGAATAATTGTATTAATTGTGTTTTTTATATAATTTTCTTCTACCAACAGCCTTTTAAATGGAATTTGCTTGAGTACCATTACTAAACTATGGGTCCTAAATTGGCCAATAAAAGGTGTTCCTATGCTGTTTACATTTCTGACCAAAGTAAGGATGTTCGTAAATCAAGTAACTCATCTTAGTGGCCAACAAAATGGCCACATTTAGTGGCCACATTTTATTAACTTTAAAGCTGCTATAGGCTGCAATTATTCAGGCAAAAATGCTTCAGTGTGGTTTTCAAGCCCATTTGCAACGTTAAGCTAAGTTAAAACACCATTTTTTTGTAATTTACAGTGTGATTGTAGCTGATGTGTCTCGTCTCACAGACTCCGCTGGTTGACGACCTCTCCCAAAGATCTTTTAGGACTTCTAACGTCTGCCTCTCCTCTGTATTCGTGAGTTCGCCAGCAGAAGCGAGCGTTAAAAACCACATAACTGTCTGTGTGCTAGCCTACTGTCGCTACCAACACAAGGGTTTTCTAAGGGTTTGAGTTGTTGGTCATGTGTCTAAATTATTCAGCGCTACATTTCTTTCTGCACTTTTTATTGCATAACCTTATTAAAGTGTGTAAGAAACGCGGACCATAGGACGAATTTTTATTGATATTCTGAATTAACTGTCATACCTCTCAGCGCTATTTACACACACACTGGCCATTTTGTTTACCTGTGCTCCATCTCGACAGGGCAATTAATTCAGTCCTCTACAAGTAAAAGGATCTGATTTAGCAAGGCTAATCCTGTATCACAGTGCCAGCGGGATGGAATGGGATTTAGCTGGCCAGCTCTTTCACCAAAACATCAAAATCAGCCAAGTGGGCATACTGCCTGCCTGGACCACTGGGATGCAAATCTAACACTCTGTCAAAAGTGATAACCCAAGAATAAGCATGGTACTTCTGAAGAAGATGCAGTGGAAGCTTGTGTTCATGCAGTGGAGGCACGAACACAAGCCAAAACTGTGTAGAGTGAAATAGAATAGAGAGGATTACTGAAAATGTGAGAGTTGCAATGGTCATGTTGAGTGTCCTAAGCATTAAGGCATGGGCTAGAGGGGTATAAAGCCCCTGACATTGAACTGTGGAGCTCTGAAATGATGGTGGTGCTTCATCCAGTACCTTTGGAATGGTTTGGGGAGCTGGGGATGAGGTGGGGTGGTGATCCTCCAACATCCTGACCTCACTAACACTGTTGTCATTGCATTCAATCAAATCCTCACAGCAATGCTCCTCCGAAATCTAGCAGAAAGCCTTCTACCCTGGACAGTAGAGATCGTTACTCCAAGAAAAGTAGGATCAGATCTTTTTAACACCCTTGATTTCAGGAGAATTACTAAATAAGCAAGTGTCCCAATACTTTTGTCCATATAGTGTATCTTGCTTTCTAGTCATCAGTGATTACTAGGACTCAACTTATGAGTGTCATGGAACTGCTGCCATGTAATAAATGTGTTTCCTGCTTTCTTGTACCCTTCCTGTCAAAGTAGGCAGTGTCAGCACAGTTGGTAGACACTTGGTATAGGTATAGGTGAGTCACTCCACAGCCCTGCAAGCAGGAGATTGAAGTTATAAGCCTTGCCTGGGCATGAACCCCACGCTACCCCAGTAACATTAAGTATGTGACGTAGGTGGGGATTCATAGCTGATGCTAACCTGTAAGCTATCATTGGTGAGTTTGTTTTTAACCAATATGAGTGTGCTTTGCTGCGTCCTCAGGGCTGGGGGCTGCTGGTGGTGGATCCCAGTTGCTGGGCCAATGGTTGGTGGCGTGGTGGGAGCAGTCATCTACTTCCTGTTGATTGAGCTGCACCACCCGGAGCCTGAGAAGCAGAGCGAAGAGGAGAATAACGTTAAGGACAAATACGAGATGATCACCATGAGCTAAAGAGGACACACTGGATCTCTCTTCACCTCAAACAGCCACCAGTTTCCTCTGTCCTCTCCTTCTCAGTGCTTTTCACAGACCCTTAAAGGAATACTCCAGTTTTTTATACCTAACCTCTATCTGCTGCACCTGTAGCGTATTTACTTACCATAGACAGCAATTCTGTCAGGTTTCCTGGCTCATATTTTAAATTTGTATTTAAAATCAGCTTTATATGAGAATTGATATTGTTTTGGGGTCTTTTATTTTTTTTTTTGCTCCTGGGCTCCCCCTACAGTTCAAGACTGTAATTCACTTATACTCCACTGCTGTAAATACAAATCACGCTTTGAGCGCCCTCCTCATGGACTGCTGTACACATGCATTTCTGGACAAGTTGAGAGATCTAGAAGCAGCATCTGAAGGTACAGAAGCTTGTGGACTGAGGCAGACGGTAATACTGCAGGGTTGTACACTACTATGACAAAGCGTTGCACAGAAAGTTCTGGAGAGAGCTCTCGCGCAGCTCCACCATAGTTCCATAGTGCAGAGATGCCATTTTACCTATTATAGACAGTGGAGCATCAGCATGATCTTGCTTGAAGCTGCTTTTTTAAGACCAAATTGCCACATAATCCGATTGTCAGGGGTTCCAGCCCTGAGCCATGACTCTTTGCCATCAGCAGCCAGAGAATGAGAGAGCACAATTGGCCATACTCTTTCTGGTTGGGTAGATGGCACTCCCTCACTTCTTCACTCTTAAGGGTTACCGCTTGTCGACTGCCCGGCAGTGCCGTATCAGCAGCAGTTTGAAAAGAGGCGGTGGCTGGATTCACGTGTATCAGATTAGACGTGTGTTAAGTCCTTACCCTCTTAGGGGGAGCTACGAACAGGTGGGTTAATTGGCAGAACCAAATTGGGAGAAAAATCTACCTAATGTTGCTCTAAATATTTTAATATTACAGAGAAGTTGGTACAGTCAAAGCAGATAGCGATTAGGTTGAAGAATTGCTGGAGTACTCCTTTTTTCATCTAACTACTTTCGCCAGGTGTACTGTTACAACAGTGTGTACGCAAAGAAGAATAACACAGTGTGTAAAGCATGATTTATTACTATGTTCACGTTTACTGTACTTTTACCAAGCAGTTATGTGAGAATTACCACGTCTGACTTACTTTATACCAATGACTGAGGAAAACAGTCATTCCTACACTAGATTGACAAAAGTATTGGGACACACACATTACACCTACAGGTCCTAAGCTACAGCTAAGCTCTACCAGCAGCAGCAGGTCTGGAGCTCTGCTGCAGTTATTGAGTCAGTTAGAGACTTTTCTGCACTCTGCTCTGAGCTCAGCACTCGGCCCTGACCCCGCTCTGTAACTTTACGTGGTCTGACAGACACTCTGTGCCTGAGCTGCTCTCTGTGAGCTGTTCCTCCTAAACTCTTCCACTGTTCAATAATAACACCACTCACAGCTGATGGAGGAAGATCTAGGAGGGAAGGTCTAAATTTCACCAGCTGACTTGTTGTTGTTGGTGCAGCGGTGTCTCCTATTACATACAGAACCACGCTGGAGCTCAGTGAGCTCTTCAGAACCTCCCGTTCTTTCACTGATGTGTGGAGGAAAGGCAGACTGCAGAATGGGACTGATTGAAACACCTAAATTCAATGATTATGAGGTGTCCTTATACTTTTGTCCATATTGTATATGCATTTTTTTTACAGTTTTTGTTGTTATCTGGTAACAATTTAAGAAGAATTAAGGCCAGACATGCTATAGATAAGTTTTTCAATAAGGGCGCGCCAATCATTCTGATTTGTTGACTGTTTATCCATTGTTTTGATTGGTTATTAATAGACAGTGTGAGCTAGTCAGTCAGGGCTTTAATGCATTAGGCAACAAAGCTAATAACATTGTTTATCTGCAGGATTTGCCTCCAAAATATCCCAGCCAACATGCTCATGTGGGCTCACATGGGTGGAACGTGGAAATGGGCTCTTAGTGGGTTTGTACATACTTTGTGACTGGGACCCAGTTGGGCTTCCTAAACGGGCCCCATCATTACTGCCCACCTTTTCACAATCTCATGTGCAGTGTACACCCTAGATGGGGCCCCTGCTTAACTGATCATGGTCCCATCACTGACCCTAGTGAGCATTTAAATGTGGGGCCAAGGACAAAACTTTTCTGGAAGATTTTCTGGAGCCCCACATGGACATGGTAAGCTGGGATATGAAGCTGCCAGTGAAATAAGCTGCTAGGAGTGAGCTTTACTCATGCAACACTTTTCAGCTATTGTGTTGTAATGGGCTTTATATTACAGTGTGTGTGTAGTACTGTTTTATGTATAGTGCTGCTTTAAGTGACCACACTGGTATGAAATGCACGGGTTGGAGGGTAGGCCCAATACCTGTGCGGAGGAGCAAATTCTTCAGTGTTGGTGCTCCTTGGACAGCTTTTCCAGTTCAGATATTAAAGATGGGCCTATATATTATTTACATAACTAAATCATAACACAGATCAGACAAAATTGGAATAACTTCCATTGCATTTGGAGTGAATATCAATTTAGACAACTTTTCCTGCTCTTTGAGACACTTCTATTCAAAACCTGCTACACTATAGACCTTATCTGCTATGCAGCTTCCATTAGAGTGTGGTTGTCTATGACCGAAACATGGGAAAGCGCCTGACCTCGTAGAGTAGAGCCTTCAGGCATCACTGGAACGCCAGGAAGACCCGTATTGAGTTATTTTTAGTTATCGTTGAAGTTAATGGTGCTTTCTGTATGGGGTGAGCCATCCACTTGTCTGTGGACCTTCAATAATTTAAAGCCATATGCACCTCACCTCACCTCCACTCACACACTCACACTGAACGAGAGTTCCCACAGGCCTGCGGGTTCAGACGCGCTGATGCACTGTGCACTGCTCTCACCCTCTGGTGGCATACGCTGGAAAAAAGTGATGAGATAAAGGGAATCTAGTTCATATATATCACCACTGTCACACTGTCAAACCTTGTATCTCCATTTTAGCCATTTTTGAATTGCCATTTTTGACATAATGTGAATCTGGTAGTTGTTCTTTATAATGTGTCAGAATTACATGATAAATACACCAATAGAAATGCTCCAAAATCACTTAAAATAATATAATGTTAATTATAAGATGTTTTTCCATGGACTTTTATTGATAGTTAAGACGTTTTTTTTTTTTATGGCGAGCCAAATCTAGTAAGGTTGCAATTTTGGAGACATACAAGGTTTTTACGTGATAATCTCACTATGAGATTAATGTAAGAGTAACTTGTTTTCCTCGTTTCAAGTCATTTTACCTGTAAATCTTAAAGTAATTTAGCTTTTTTGACCAGTTTTTATTAAAACATCTAAGACAGTGTCTGCTAATAGAAGCCTCTGTAAAAGTTCTCTGTATAAAACGACTTAAGGTTAATAATCCTAAAATATTTTAGGATATTTTACAACAAGCTCATAATGAGAAATATGAGATTAGACACTGAAAAATGTGAAGCATTGAATTTATTTGTTTCCACATGTGTAAAAATATGATATTGTATTTAATTAATGTGGAATTTATATACATCAATCAATGAGGTAAATGACTGTTTCTCACAGCAGGGCAGATTGCTATCATTTTTCAAGAATGAAAGGAACAGAATTAGCTTTCCCGGATAGGTTTGAGTGGAGTGAGCAGGTCGAAGGGCAAAGGGTGGGCAGCTTACTGCTAGCAAATATCAAGGCCAACAACCTGCTGCTGGGAAATAAACACGATACTCTGATGATTCAGCTTGGACACTGAGACGAGATATATATATATACACGTTTTTTTTTTTTAATGTGTCAAAAAATTAGTATAAATAATAGTGCTTTGAATTTCTATGCTCTTTCTTTTCTTTTATGAACTTAAACGAGTGTTAGTTTGTGTTGTTTGCTTTAGACACCTCCAGCATGAATTTGAGGATGTGTTACCACTTTTTTACCATTTACTTTGCTCTTTAAAGCTTACAGCACTCTCCCTAAAAGTGTATTGTTCTAATGCTCTGACCTAAGTCACTGTTTCTGATGGAAAGCAATTTTGTGACTCAGCTAATGTAAAATGTGAGTTTGGCATTAATAAAGGGGTTATGTAATATTCTGGACATATTGTGGGACATATGAATATATATATATATATATATATATATATATATATATATATATATATATATATATATATATATATCCATTGCAAAGTTTTAGAAAAGCACCCTCATTCACTGCTGGTGACCTAGCTGACCCTCTGCACATCACATGGCCTGATTCAGGGACACTGATTGGTATATTACCCATAACTCACTGATCTGGGTCACTGAGCTCTTTCCATTGAGGTTATACACACAGAAATAGTCTGTTTCCAGCAATCCAGTGCATCCGAGTGCAGAGCTGGTCCCTTCCCTGAATGAAGACTGAGTGGGCAACTTTTGCAGATAAGATTGGTGCGTTTCACTCCTGCTTTCAGCCTGAACAGATTCAAACACAATCACTCTACATTAATGCATATATAATATACACTCAGTGGGCAAAAGTATTGGGACACACCTTTTAATCAGTAAATTCATCAACCAGTTTCATTCAGTCTCATTACCACAGGTGTATTAAATCAAGCCCCTAGTCCTGCAGTCTGCCTTTCGTACACACATTAGTGAAAGAACGGGAGGTTCTGAAGAGCTCACTGAACTCCAGCGTGGTTCTGTATGTAATACAAGTCAGCTGGTGAAATTTAGACCTTCCCTCCTAGATCTTCCTCCGTCAGCTGTGAGTGGTGTTGTTATTATTGAACAGTGGAAGAGTTTAGGAGGAACAGCTCACAGAGAGCAGCTCAGCCGCAGAGTGTCTGGCAGACCACGTAAAGTTACAGAGTGGGGTCAGGGCCGAGTGCTGAGCTCAGAGCAGAGTGCAGAAAAGCCTCCAACTGACTCAATAACTGCAGCAGAGCTCCAGACCTGCTGCTGCTGGTAGAGCTTAGAGCAAAGGAGGACCGGTTTCATATTAATACAGCCTATGGGGTTAGAATGGGATGTCATAAAAACTACTGTAGGTGGAATGTGTAGGTGTCCCAATACTTTTGTCCATCAGTTTTTTTTTCACTTATTTGCACTTCATCGACACAATATGCAAATTAAGAGGTTAGGTTTAGCATTCGAGTGCATATCATTTCTGGAGGAGCAGTAATAGTTATACAGTTCTGGGAGCATATGGAGCATATAAAATGATGTCTTGGCCAGCGAAATCATAAATGCGTTTATTGCCAAATATTTATATTTGTAGGAAGTGTTTGAAAATATTTATTAACCAATTTATGGGATTTTTGTAATTGTTTAAGGTGATCTTATTTAGTGGGATGATCACATTATGTGTAGTTATTATAATTATTAAAATGTTTAGAGGTAGAGATGGAAAATTCAGATCCAGAAAGTAAAAATAATTAATTAAAGTAGGTTAATTTAAAGGAAATAAAAGTACCTGCATGTGCACAATGTCTCCTAATGGACATTACAACTGTAAAACATCACATAACTACAGCAGCACTACAGTGGAAATGTCATATCTAAGATGCCTATTAATCTGCAGTGAGGCTCTTCTGTGGAGAATACTGCAGAGTCCACAAGTCTGGCTTGTTTGGAAAAGCAAAGGTTTCTCAGTGGTCTGTTTGATCTTCTGCTCGGACCACTAAGAGCCCAGATAAGAGTGTGTCTGAACCTTATTCTGGCATTAACCACACGCTGGAATTGGTACAACTTCACCAGTGAAACTAGAATAGTGTTTGTTTGGAATTAGCTTGGAAACGCTGCCTGCAGACACGCATGCTTTTGTGGTCAGCGATAAAGCTGAACATCCTGGCCACTGCCCAGTAATTAGACAGATCAATAAATAATACATGAGGTGAGGAGTATCTTGTCAAACGTCCGGGTTTGGACAGCCCAGTCACATGATCTTCAGGGGTCACCATGTTGGTCAGTGTCACTGTGGTGCTGAGAATGACCCACCACCCAAATACTACAGTCTGCTCTGTGGTGGTCAGTCCTGAGTCCATTGACGAGCTGGGTGAAAGGAGGCTAATAACAAAGTATGCATTAATTTATTTATTAATTTAATATTTTTTATTTTTTTATTAATCATACAGCACATTTTTTAGCAACATCATCATTATACCTGCATTATCTAGTCCCTGTAGAGACGTACTGCCAATAGAATAGGACTCCCTTCAGCAGATAAACACAAACCTATAGGCACCATGCTGCCTAATGCCAGGCATGGGCTAGAGGGGTATAAAGCCCCCCAGCGTTGAGCTGTTGTGGAGCAGTGGAAGAACTGTGTTCTCTGGTATGATGGATGATGGAGCTCCATTCAATACTTTTTAGGACCTCACCAACACTCTTGTTGCTGAATGCAATCAAATCCTGACAGCAATGCTCCTCCAAAATCTAGTAGATAGCATTCTCTCCTAGTGATAGTAGAGACAGTTACTCCAACAAAAGTAGGATACATTCTCTTTAATACCCTTGATTTCAGAAGAAACAATGCATGAGCAGGTGTCCAAATACTTTTGTCAGTATAGTGTAATATTTATTTGTATTACATTTATACCTTATATATATAGATAGATTTTAGAAGATAGATTTTAGAAGAAGCCGGTTGCTTCTTTCACATAAGGAGATTAAGTGACAGACTAGTCCTGTGTCGTCCTCCACACAGCCAAACAGGACAGAGGTGATAAACCCCCAAAATACCAGAGAGAGAGCACTGGACAAGGTGTGCTGTATAACCTCTCTACACACTCTCAGGACTTCTGCACTCAGTGCCCTCCCACCTGATGGACCACTCCACACACACACCCACACACATATACACACACATACACACACCCACTCCAAACCTCTGAATCACCCTTCCACTGGGCTGATACTTCATTTAAATAACTTTGGCCTCCTCCTCCCCCTTTAAAATGGTCAGACAAACAGCAGAACCTCCCCGGCTCTGCTCCTCTTTTCCTACCTGAGAGAGAGACAGAGAGAGAGAGAGACAGAGACTGACAGAGAGAGAGAGAGAGTTGGATTACCTGGCTGTTGGAGGCTGCTGGAGCACCATGGCAGTGTTTAAGGTGCTGTCCTTCCTGCTTCTCACCGCACACCTGTGTGATGGACAGAGACGCAGAGGAAGCAGAACAGGTGAGCGATCATTTCACACTCCGGGACTGACCTCTAACCTCTGTTTCCCTACATTTATTAGTTTACATACCCTATATGAATTGACAAAAGTATTGGGACACCTGCTCATCCGTTGCTTCTTTCAAATGCAAGGGTACAAAAACGAGTGTATCCTACTGTTGTTGGAGTAACTGTCTCTACTGTCCAGGGAAGAGGGCTTTCTACTAGATTTTGAAGGAGCATTGCTGTAAGGATTTGATTGCATTCAATGACAACAGCAGTAGTGAGGGCAGGATGTTGGATGATGCTCACAGCTCAATGCTGGGGGGCGTTATACCCCACTAGTCCTATTCTAGGACTAGAGGGGTAGAGGATTACTTCTCTACAGGGACTAGATAAACTGTGTGTGTGTGTGTGTGTGTGTGTGTGTGTGTGTGCATGACATCTACGCAGTAGAGCAAAATAACGACGGCTCAGTAAACTGTATACCAAGTTCATAAGTACATCAGTACGCCACCTAGTGTCTTAAAATAACAGAATTAGATGTCTATCAATGTGCTCACTGCTGGCACCTAATCACCTAACCTTTAAATATTCGATATATCGATTAACAAAGAAAGAAAACACCGATACTAACGGGGTAAGGGGCAGGCGTGCAGAACAACTGGCGAAAGATATTTTTTATATATTTTAAATAAAAGTTTAATTTCTGCTCAGTTTACTTACATTGAATTGGGCTGAGCTACAAGTTGTACTGCATGCGGACACTAGAAGGCGCTCCAGAGCGAGTCCAAAATGAATGTATTTGCATTGGTGCAAAATTATAAGTTTTATATATATATATATATATATATATATATATATATATATATATATATATATATATATATATCAGGTTTATTAATACCGGATTTATTTAATAGATTTATTAACATATTGTTTTTTTATTGTAGCTAATAATGCACATGTTTAACACAAAGCAAATGTCTCTATAAATATTAACATTTTAATATTATATTAATTTACATATTAACTGACCAGGATCGTAATTGGCCGTAACTCCAGCGTCAGCACGCCAAGCAGTTACCTAGCTGGCGTCTTGCTGTGAAAATGATAAAATACAGGTATGTTTTCTTTGCTTTTGTAGTAAAGTACATCACTTAACTTTCCAGAATTAAAGGCAGATACTGGAAAAGTGGTTAGAAACTAGCTAGCTGTTTAACTTTTATTATTTTAGCTAATGCTAATGTTTTTTAGCCGTGTAGCCCCATTCTCTCAATTCATTGAGGACTAGCTTGTGGCTCCCTCTAGTGGTTTGCCGTAAAATTGTCACAGGGCAGTTTTACAGAATCAGTAATCAGTAAGAGGACAATAGATCAAGAACATAAAAAGACCTGGTTAAAAAGACCTGAGACCCCCAAAGAGCAGCCAAGGGCCACAGTGACAAGGAACCCCCTCCCCTCAGAGCTGGAGGACGGGACCATGGGGGACCCAGCTACCCTCCTCTGATTAGAGCTATTACTCTACTGCTTAGGTGTGCAAAATATTCATAATATCATAATCTTATTATTTATAATATAGTATAGCTTAAAATAATCATAGTAGTGATGGTTAATGGTTGTAAAGGTGGTAATAATAATAATAATAATAATGATAATAATAATAATAATAATAATGGTGTTGTAGACGCTGCATGTGAATAATTAATGCCTCATATTTTCAGCAGTGATCAAAAGAAGACCTGCACACCTGCAGACGTGCTCATACTGAAATCAAGCTCTACTGAAGTGTCTCGTCCCCCCATGGTCTCCCCTCTGGGAGTTTGGGAGTGTTACTTAATCTCACACCAAGCTATTACACCAGACATCACATACATCCATGACCAGACTGCACCTCCTCTCCTTTTTAAAGCCGCTTCCACATGGACAGTAGAGTTTACTGACCTCCAGGTTCAGAGAAGAGCTCAACTGCAGGTCAGAAAAACAGAAAAATCAATTGATTATGCAGCAGACCCAGAGAAACCGTCACAGAACCTACTGTTCCTTTGCTTATATGAACAAGAACAAATCATTAATATGGACAAAAGTATTGGGACACCTGCTCGGTCATTGTTTCTTCTGAAATCGAGGGTTTTAAAAAGGGTTGAAGTAACTGTCTCTGCTGTCCAGGGAAGAAGGCACTGCTACTCCTGTTCTACTGGATTCAAATAAACTGGGAAGACCCCTAAAGACCCCTGAACCCAGACTTTTGATTTGTGACATGGTGCATCATCATGCTGGAAGTAGCCGTGATCAGGGTAAATTGTGGTCAAGAATGGATGCACATGGTCAGCAATCATACTCAAACAGGCTGTGGCAGTCAAGCGATGATTGGCTGGTATTAACAGCCCAAAGTGAGCCAAAAACATTCCCCACACCATCACACCACTGCCACCACCTCCACCAGCCTGGACTGGTGATACAATACAGGATAAGTCCATAGATTTATACAGTTGGTGTTGAATTTTGACCCTGGTGGGCTTTGGTGAGTCTGCATCCACTGCAGCCTCAGCTTTCTGTTCTTGGCTGAAAAAAGTGGAACCTGATGTGGGCTGTTGTAGCTTGTTTGTCTCCCGTGGAGCTCAGAGTGTTTGTTGGTCTGTGTCGTAGATGCTGTGTTTGGAAAAAGGATGAAAACGCCCTATGAGCCTCAGTCAGTGTTCAGGGTGTTTTCTCCAGAGGTGGACATGGAGGACACGTGCATGGTCAAGCTTTTCCAACCACACACTCTGCATTCCTGTGGCTTCAACAGCAGCCTCCCAGTGGTCATCATCACTCACGGCTGGTCGGTATGGGACTTTCTTGTCAGGAGAGATCTAACTTCGTTCAGAACTAGTAGGTCCACTTAGGTCCATTATATAGATGTACGGTGTACAGACATGGATTTTCATGCCAATTGATTTGCTGGCCAGCTGGTCATCACAGAACCACATGTTGAATTAGTGTGGGTCCACCACCCACAAACAGCCATGAGTGACATGAGCAGAAACTGTGTATGAACAGATGCAGATGCTGCAGTCTCTGAGGAGGCAGAGCATTCTGAACATTATAGGGTTGCCCCGTTCCAGCAGGAGCTGCCGATATATGACCAGAACTTTTCCGTTCCTTCTCTGTGGCTGTAGATGGATGGGTTGGTCGAGAGCTGGGTCTCTAAACTCGCTACCGCTCTGAAGAGCACACAGAAAGACATCAATGTCCTGTTCACTGACTGGCGGACCCTGGCACATCAGCATTACCCCATCGCTGCCCAGAACACACGCATCGTGGGGCAGGAACTCGCCATGCTGCTGACGTGGCTCGAGGTGAGGGTCTTAAAATCCTCAGTCCTTCATGTTCAATACCTAATGCTTCTCTAATGCTTGTTTAATGCTTGTATCAGTACTTGGAAATATTGAGAATTCAATGCAACAGTGGACTCTGTGTGTGTGTGTTGCCCTAACATGACACATTTCCTGTAAACGCCCCATCAGGATTTCATTCAGGTTCCTGTTAGTAAGGTTCACCTCATTGGCTACAGTCTTGGTGCTCATATATCAGGATTTGCTGGCAGTAACCTGGCCATTACAGGGAAGACGCTCGGGAGAATCACGGGTACGGAATAATAAATCTGAATAATAAGAAGTAGAAGAACATCATCAACACCTTCTACAATCTTCTTAATTGTTGTGTGTTTAGGTCTGGACCCTGCGGGTCCACTGTTTGAGGGCATGTCCCCCTCGGACAGACTCTCGCCAGACGATGCCAGGTTTGTGGATGCCATCCACACGTTCACACAGCAGCACATGGGGCTCAGTGTGGGGATCAAACAGCCTGTGGCTCACTTTGACTTCTACCCCAATGGAGGATCGTCTCAGCCTGGCTGCCAGCTGCATGTTCAGAACCTGTATGCCCACCTGTCTCAGTTTGGCCTTATGGGTAAGCAAGAGAGATATGTGAGACTGGACGATAAATCAGCACCAGCACTGGATAGATGAGTAGACAGGGTGGGACAGTTTGATATGGGAGGGAAATATGGATGGATGGATGGATGGATGGATGGATGGATGGATGGATAGATACTTGCAGTAGGGAGAGAGGGTTGGGATGGATCAATGGATTGATATTGGGAGGGTGGAGGAGTGTGGATATGGCAGAAATGGATGAATAGATGGCAAGTGAGAAGTAATGATATGAGAGGGGTTGATTGATTTGCCAGGGAGGATGGATATTGGAGAGATTGATGGATGTGTAGATATAGGAGGAAGGGATGGAAAGGTATGTGTGGGATGAATGGATAGATATGTACGGGATAGATGGATAGATGGATGGATGGATGGATGGATGGATGGAAGGATATGGGATGGCAGAATAAATATAGGAGGGATAGACAATGGATATGGGAAGGATATGTGTTGGATGAAAGGATAGATATGGGAGGATGGATGGATATGGGAGGGATAGATGAATGGGTATGGGAGAGAGGCAGGGAAGGATGGATGCATGTGGGAAGGAGGAGGGAGCGATAGATGAATAGATGGACGAACGATGGATAGGTATGGGAGAGAGGCAGGGAACGATGGATATGGGAGGAAGATTCAAGAGTTGTCATGTGCACAGCAGAAACAAGCAGTTACACTGTACAATGAAATTCTTACTTTGCAGTTTCTTCGTTTACCAGTAAAAGTATAAATATCACTATAAAAAGAGAAACAGAATTATATAATCAGAATTTATAAGTATAAAAAAAAAATAAAAGTACAAATGTAAACGGTATGTAAAACGGTAGCAGTGATATATGTAGTGGGCTTATATTAACGGGTGCATGTCAGAATTCAGCCAGATCAGAGTGGAAAGGGGAGGAGATGTTTAGATGTTTAAGCCTGATGGCTTGTGGATAAAAACTATTTGTCAGGATAAATGGAGGGATATGGGAGGGCCAAAATGAAATGGATTGATTTGAAGTTAAAAATTGATGAATTGGATATATATGGGCTCACTAAATAAAAATGTAGGACATTACAAATAGATTAAAAAGAAAGATTTGAGTTTCCTAGATGAGAGATCATAAAAGCAACCGTCATCCACACCTCTCAATCAGCCCAGAACCTCAGCGGGTCTGCCCTGCTGAGCGCATGCCTGCGGGCTACGAAAAAATCTTTGAGAAGTAGATGAGCTGGCTGACGTGAGCAGGATACTCGTTCAAAGAGCGGTGCAATCAGTCCAGTGACAGGCTGTATTTATAGAGAGAGATTACAGATGAGGATCATCAGTAAGTGATCACCACGATACACCAGGGACAGTCATTACACGGTATATACCATCCTCCTTTAATTAACAGAATGACGGGTGGTCTCTGGAGAATCAGTTCTGTTCAGGACAGTAAACTCTAAAATGATCATAATCAGAAATGTCTTAATCTTCTACCTATATCATGTGTGTGTGTGTGTTTGCAGGTTTTGAGCACACGGTGAAGTGTGCCCATGAGCGCGCTGTCCACCTTTTCATCGACTCTCTTCTGAACAAAGACAAGCAGATCACGGCCTATACGTGCAGCAGTAATGAAGCCTTTAATAAGGGCTTGTGTCTGGACTGCCGCAAGAACCGCTGCAACACTTTGGGCTTCAACATCAAGAAGGTCCGCACTGGCAGAAGCAAGAGGCTTTACCTCAAAACACGCTCTCTGATGCCGTACAAACGTAAGCTGGAGCTGAATGTGATGTAAAAGTCAAGTTTTATTATAATAAGCTAAAAACCTCTTGACCAGACTCTTGACCAGCATGGGGTATGGCTGGAGTTTGAGTTTGAGGGTGAGTTTGAGGGTGAGTTTGAGGGTGAGTTTGAGGGTGAGTTCTAATTATAAAATCAAACATTTTATAACAAACTCTGCTCTGGAGGCTTTGTTTTCCACCATTTCTGTGGGACAATATGTCCTTGATGTTGTATTTGTGCAAAGCACTGTAGGTAATCAAGGACCAGGAAGGCTACATTACTTTCACCTTCCATATTGCCCAAAAAACGACTGCTGCATTTCTGGGCTGGTAATGATGGGTCCTTCACTTAGGAACAGCCTTCTATAATACGTAGTGTTTATGAAAATGCAGCCTAGGCTTTGGGACACAGCTTCTGGTTGCTAATTTGACAACATGGCAGAACATTTTGGCTTCTTTTCTATAGAAGCGAAAGGGAAGGAACCATTGCATCCATGTTTTTCTGTGGCAGTCATTGCTGTAGACTGATAATGAGGTCAGTCCTTTGCACCTCTAAAAAATCCCATATAATAGAGCCCTTTTAAATGTTTAAAACCCCTCCTGCCTCGACACCCTGCTGAAATATTCATTCTCTCAAGTACAAGAAAGAAAAGTAACAGTGAATTACAGAAGAGGCTGTTAATCTGACAGCACTCTCTCTCTCTTTACCGAGCACACAACAGCAGCTTGTCCAGTGTTTGAACAGTTTCTGCACTTTGTCTTTCTGAGCCTCTTTATCTTTATGATTTTGCCCACAGCTGAAGAAAGAGGAGATTTCTGACTTCAGTATTTCTGCTTTCCTTGTATTTTAATGAGATTGGATTAGGCTGGAGTGTCAGCTCTGTTTGTCTACTGGAATGGTTGTGCTCTGAGGGGTTTGAGGATTCCCCTGAATGATAATTAGCTAATGCTCATTCCTGTTCCTTTACCCACAGTGTACCACTTTCAGTTCAGGATCCAGCTGTTCACACAGAATGAGAAGATCGATCCTTCTCTCAGCATCACGCTCACCGGCACGCTGGGGGAGAGTGAAACCCTGCCGATGTCCCTGTGAGTCTTTCATCAAAACACTCAGAAATTGTCTGAGATCATCCCATTACCAGATTTATGATTTTGACACCAGCCTAATTATGAGCTATTTAAATTGACTAGGGGCTAATGTGCTTCAGAAGATGGGCTACAGCATCTTTTCCAACTGCCTCTCATGCAACGTTATTTGACAGCTCATCACGCTTGGAGGAGAACTCCCAGCACTGTTATATCAGCTAACAGACGCCTATGTTGGCTTGCATTGCGCTGAGCGAAGGCAGAACTTAGGGTTTGGGAAAGAGCCATAACTATCCACCGAAAGAAAAAGACAGTCAGTTATGCTCCAGTTATGTATGGCTGTGGCATTGCAAGGGATCAAATTCATGATCTCCCATGGGGTACCAACATCATCCAACAGTTCCAAAAGCCTGTTGGCCTGTTGATAAACGAATTTGCATCTTTATTGAGTTTTCTGTTACACCTCAAATGGTGCAGCAGTTACATAAAGGACGCCTTTATCAAACCAATTAGTTTTGATAGTTTTGAAGTTGCTGGTAAATATTTAAAAATATATATATTTTCAGAAGATGAGGGGCTTTAAAAATGATGACTAATGAATTAAGCAATAAGACTGATGTTAGGATTATTCCATATTAAAAATTTTATGTACAAACTTGTTTAAAACCTTATAAGGTTATAAGTTTGACTAAAAAGGTTCAGAATCAAGCAGAACCCTTCCTCTTAATTTATACTTTCCCTAAAAACTGAAAAGACACCTAGGAGACACCTGCGCCAGCCAACATCGCTTAAGAGTGATATTGGAAGAGAGCTCCATCAGCCTACTCAGAGAGCCTGGCCAATTGTGCATGGCTCGGGATTCGAACTCACAACCACCATAGTGGTACTGCATTACTACCACTTTTAATGGGGGTCACTTTTAATGTTTAATGTAAACACCGCTCAAGCGGCTGCAACCTAGAACCACTACATTCCACTAGGTGCTGCTGTTTTAAGCCCAATCTGGTTCTGATCCGATGGTTTGAGATTGTTTGAGCAGAGCGTCCTCTGGTGTCCTCTAGGTGCCCTTAGAAATAATTACGCAAGGGTGAACAACCTTTTAAAGGCTTGATATGAAGGTTCTTTACCAGATTTACCAGGTTATATAGAACCAAAGTGGTTATTGTAAGGCATTGCTTAAAGAACCCTTTTAGCACCATTATTTTTAAGAGTATTATTAGCCCCTTGTTGTGATGTCAGCATCCATCAGCAAACCTTGCAGATGTTTAAAGCACTTCTGAGACAAAAGAGCTTCAGTAAGTGCGCTTAACCATTAGGGGTCAGATCACTGTTCATCCAAAACCATCATATGCTTCCCTCAGCTATGCATTATGGCTAGAGGGGGTTGAAAGTGAGAGTAGGACACGTGAGAGTCATAAATAGCACAAATGTAAGGACGCAAGCTGGCAGCATGTGCCATGTAACCATGCATGGAGTGACTCTGATGTATATTACTGCAGGCTTTAATTCCATCACGGTCATTAATAATACAAGCCAAACTTCTCGTGAGCGCGTCTCTGAAACTGCATGGTTGCATGATTACATTCTCCTGTGCGTTCTGTATTGCTCAGAAAGCATGCGACTGCAGTCACCTTCTGGAAAATCTGATGTGACAGCAAGTAGGGATGCAGATCTGTGACCTTGTAATGAGTTTGATTCTTCAGCAAATGTATCATGAAGTCTCAAATTTCACAGATTAAATTGAAATGTCCTGTTTGGGTATAAATAAGCATTATAACTAGAACTATCATAGCTATGCCATACTGATTACTGAGTAGACTGATAAATCACTGTGCTGATCAGTTATTTATCTCAGTGTTACTGAGCTCTACTAAAGCCTGAGTAGACTGATAAATCACTGTGCTGATCAGTTATTTAGTATCTCAGTGTTACTGAGCTCTACTAAAGCCTGAGTAGACTGATAAATCACTGTGCTGATCAGTTATTTAGTATCTCAGTGTTACTGAGCTCTACTAAAGCCTGAGTAGACTGATAAATCACTGTGCTGATCAGTTATTTAGTATCTCAGTGTTACTGAGCTCTACTAAAGTCTGAGTAGACTGATAAATCACTGTGCTGATCAGTTATTTAGTATCTCAGTGTTACTGAGCTCTACTAAAGCCTGAGTAGACTGATAAATCACTGTGCTGATCAGTTATTTATCTCAGTGTTACTGAGCTCTACTAAAGCCTGAGTAGACTGATAAATCACTGTGCTGATCAGTTATTTATCTCAGTGTTACTGAGCTCTACTAAAGCCTGAGTAGACTGATAAATCACTGTGCTGATCAGTTATTTAGTATCTCAGTGTTACTGAGCTCTACTAAAGTCTGAGTAGACTGATAAATCACTGTGCTGATCAGTTATTAATCTCAGTGTTACTGAACTCTACTAAAGCCTGAGTAGACTGATAAATCACTGTGCTGATCAGTTATTTATCTCAGTGTTACTGAGCTCTACTAAAGCCTGAGTCGACTGATAAATCACTGTGCTGATCAGTTATTTAGTATCTCAGTGTTACTGAGCTCTACTAAAGTCTGAGTAGACTGATAAATCACTGTGCTGATCAGTTATTTATCTCAGTGCTACTGAACTCTACTAAAGCCTGAGTAGACTGATAAATCACTGTGCTGATCAGTTATTTATCTCAGTGTTACTGAGCTCTACTAAAGCCTAAGTAGACTGATAAATCACTGTGCTGATCAGTTATTGATCTCAGTGTTACTGAGCTCTAATAAAGCCTGAGTAGACTGATAAATCACTGTACGTAATTTAGTGTTATTAAGCTGTTCTAAGGAATAATTCAACAGCTTGTAATTCAACGTCTTGTAGTCCGTGATGCGTGTGTTTAACCTTCTTTTTTGTCCCTCAGAGAAGAGAAGATCTCTGGCAACAAGAGCTACTCTTTCCTCATCACTCTAGACAGAGACATTGGTGATCTGATGATGCTGCATATTAGCTGGGAGGACGACCCACTGTGGGCCAACATGTGGAGCAAGATGAAGACCATAATGCCATGGATCAACAAAGACAAAGGGCCACAGCTCACTATAGGCAAAATCCGAGTCAAAGCAGGGGAAACACAGCAGAAGTAAGTGTCCCTGTGTGGACAGACGTCTCATTAGCCTCAAGAGAAGGCAGTAAGATAAGAGATAGACAGATCATCTAGGATCTATGAAAGGTCTAGATCTATTATTTGGTCTAAACGCTAATATAGACACCAGGCATTTCAAGCAGTGTAGCACTAGCTACTGCCTACCTAATCCTGAGTTAGCATTAAGACCAAGTCATAGGCCTAGAAATGGGGGTGAGAGTGGGGGTAATAAACAGAATATCGTGGACCGTGGGTGACTGACTGGCTCAAAAATACAACAATCAACTATTAATAGGCTGTTAAAATTCAATAAATAGAAATATCAGATTTAGTAGTAGGTTCAGGACTAGGCTGTGGTCTTAGTGTTACTGGTGCAGGAGCTATGTTAATGCTTCACAGGCCTCACAGAGTCCCATTGTTATGCAATGCCTTTACTTATAGGGCCCACTGCTGGCATGCTTACATAACCAGACTAGATAGACCAATTAAAAGACAACTAGGCCACTCTGCGTGTGTGATCCATCTGAGACATGGAGGGGGTTATCACAGTAGTTTCTGTTACAGTGACCTGCTTAGCGTGGTCAGTAGCGGTTATTTTCCATGTATATGCCTTAATACGGCTGCTGGCAAATTCTCTTGGGCCAGCATCAAATAAATGATAAACCTGGAAATATCTGTGAGTTAAGACGCCGTCTAAATGCCTTATTTGAGCTACTACTCTTCATGCACAGCTTAGCTTATGAATGTTGCATGAAACCAGAGGAGAACATGCATGAAATCTCTGTGTTCAGTTAAGTCATGCATACTGAGCAGACAGCATAACCCTTACACTGACAACCAGATCTGCTTAAGCTAAAGAGGAAGATCTCTATAATTTGCATATACACTACTGTATTTTTTGTATGTTGTCAGGATTGATCTAGCTGGCTGTCCAGTGCAGGCTTTATGCTGACTAGAGCTCTGGAATAACTAAAGCCTCAATTTCCTGGGAATCAGAGGGTCAAAGGCGCAAATATTCTTATGCAATAACTCAAATTTGAGAGGAGAAACATGCTTAAAGCCTCTCCTCCCAATCGAACAGCCTATGAATACCATCTCACTCTTGTTCATGTGTCTTTGACAAGTCTTCACAACTCTCCAGGACCCCATCACCTCTTTTTTGACCCAGACATGATGTCTGAAAGCCATTATTTTCCTTATGTATTAACTAACTTTACTTTTAATCCTGTTAAATTAGACATTAATTTTGAAATTTAACCATTTTTATATTTTATTATAAGGTTTTCCATTTAGGATGTACAATAACACCAACAGCAAGAGTAATACGCATATGAATGGCTGGCATGCATAAGACAAGGCTGTCAGGTGGATAAATATTGCAGGTATATCCAGGGGACTAAGGTGCTTGGAGAAAAGTGCTGTGTGCCTGACTGATGCACCAGCCAGCACAGCATTGGAGTGATGGGAGAAAAGCAGGACTGGGATTTGAACTAGCAACCCTTTGGTCATGGTGACAGTGCCTTATTCCACGGGACCATTTTGCCCCCCACCTCCCAGTGTTTTTTTAAGCTTTGATGTTTGAAGTTAGAGGAAAAAATGAATCAAAACCACTTATTCGCCAACAATTCTTAGGAAGATCTTCCCACCCTAGGGAGAACAAGGCCCGTTGTGCTCTCCTGGAGCCCTGGCTGCTGATGGCTAGCAGCAGGACTGGGACTTGAACTAGCAACCCTATGATTATGATGACCGTGCATTATCAGTGGACTTTCTGTTTAGATTTAACAAAATTCTGAGGAAGATCCTGCTGAAGCCTAATCCTGTTCTTTTCACACTTTGGAAGCTCTCTTCATCAATAACTGATATAATTCATCTCTGTTCTGCAAAAATCTTTTTATTTGATCACAGCAGCTTTTCTCTGACAGTATCTGCCCATAATTTCACTCCAGACTGTACAGCCAGTTCTTTTGACAACCATAAGCAAAAGTTCTCAATCAGTCAAACTGAACAATAGTGTGTTGTGTTCTTCAGATTCTTGCATGCAGTGCCCCCTGGTGGACATGGATGATTTGTGTCAATCACTGAAATGAGACAACTTTCTGTCCTCTCTCCTCAGGACAGGCTTTTGTGCCCTCTCTGAAGACTCCTCCTCTATCAGGCCTTCTGAGCAGAAGCTGTTTGTTCGCTGTGATGAAACCCCCCAGCGCTCCAGGCGAGTGACATCAACTTTCTGAGCGTCGCTGTCGGCTTTTGCTGCCAGGTTTTAATCCTGTGTGCAAAATTCAGGTGAAATGAAAACAGTGAGTTGGAAAGACAAGATTGATAAGGGGCCGGTGTTCATGGAGGGGGATTCCCTTTAGAAAGGGATCATAACCTTAATGGGACACAAAACAAATACAACCATAAACACATAATTAATAAAATAAATAAGATAAATGCATTTATGTATGTAAGGTTTGTGTGTATGTAAACTCATCACAGGCATTATGAGTCAGCAGGCAGTGATCTGGATAAATTGCTGCAAGCATTTCCGTGACATCATTGATCACCCCCATGTATATTAGTACCTGCGACTCTCTGGGCCAGTTTTTCACATGGATTAAGCCTAGTCCTGGACTACACTGCACAGCCAATTATGATGAACCACAGCTGGAAATTCCTTTTAGTCTAGTCTAGGCTTAGGCTTCAGCTGGGTTTGTGGAACTGGCTCTCTAAAGTCCACACAGCTTGTCTAGTTCCTGTAGAGAAGTACTGCCAATAGAATAGAACTCTTTGGACTAGCCAGTCGTGGACTAGAGGAGTATAAAGCTCCCCAGCATTGAGCTGTGGAGCAGTGGAAGAACTGTGTTGGTCTTCTCTGGAAAGAAGGTGGTGCTCCATCCAGTACTTTTGGGATGAGGTGAGGTGGTGATCATCCAACATCCTGACCTCACCAACGCTCTTGTTGCTGAATGCAATCAAATCCTCACAGCAATTCTCCTCCAAAATCTAGTAGAAAGCCTTCTTCCCTGGACAGTAGAGACCGTTACTCCAACAAAAGCAGGATCAGCTCTTTTTTTATTACCCTTGATTTCAGAAGAGGCAATGAATGAGCAGGTGTCCCAATACTTTTGTCAATATATTGTAGATGAAAGTGGCTGGTGTAGCATAGTGGGTAACAACACTGACTTCTCTGTGGCAGACTAGGGTTCAATTCCTCAGCTGGATAAGCACACCAGTCTACACCAGTAAGGGTTTTGGGGTAAAACTCCTAACTCCACATCCTCCTGCCTGTGTAACAGGATTCAGATGTAAGTCAGTCTGGATAAGAGCCTCAGCCAAGTGCTGTAAATGTAAAAAATCAAACTGTAGCCCTTACATCAACACTGGGGTACAAATACATGTATTCATGATTACGGTTTGAGCATTTGTACTGTAGGTGACTGTTGTTTAAATAAACAAGGCTATCAGCATCACCCATGAGAAATAATACACAATACTTTACTGAACTACTACATGGCACAAAGGGGTCAGCTGATAAACAAAGGCCAGTTTCCAGTGGCTGATGAGAGTGAGGGAGATCAGTTCTCCTCCTAAAACAGAGTAAACAGCTATTACTGCTATTACTGTGATATTTTCAAAACCGCAAATGTCATCAGGAATGACTGTCCTTCCTCTTACCTGCTGGTGTGAATGCGTGCAGCACAGCTGTGTGAAGAAAGTGCATGTGGAGTCGCTTCTGAACAAGTCTATTTTTATTAATGCATTTCAAGTTGTTCGAAAAAAAGGACATATCTTTGCACAATACTTTTTGCAGTTTTAGTAAAAATCTGTCCAAAGTGAGAGCAGACGGAAAAGAGCCAAACAGAAACAGTGAAACTGGATGAAAAAAGAAAAATAAACGATGAAAAGATACTGTATAAAACACAGCGGCTATTCAAATCAAACAGTAGTATTCGACATATTTCTCCATCTTGAATTTGAAACCTTTACACACACACATGCCCTGCTTTCGGATCAGTGCACGTTCCGCTCACACACTTAAAGCAAAGCAAGACGTGAACGAAGAGACAGATGCTCAAATTAAAAGCTCCCTCTCTGCCCCAATCACCCGACCACCCCACCTTAACCTAAACTCTTCACCCCACAGAACAGACGAGATCGATTACTATGAAGCCAGCCAAGAAGATCAGATCAGTTAAGCTCAAGTCCAATACCATTGCAAACCCCCTGACACCCCCCCACCCTCACACCTCCCCTCCCCTGGCTACCCATCACCCATCACCTAAAAAAAAAAACGAGCACGCAGCTTTTCTAACGGAGGCCTGATCGACACTACACCAGCCAGTCGGCCCTGTGGTTGCTCAGGTGGACCTTGATGTGTGTGTGTGTGTGTGTGTGTGTGTGTGTATATATATATATTTATTTGTGCATGTATGTGTGTGTGTGTATGTGTGTGAATATTGGTGTGTGTTTATGTGTTTAATGTGTAGTGTGTGTGTGTTCATGTGCACTGCAGGCTGCTTTGATGCTGTTCCACAGAAGGCGTCAAACCAAGCGTCCAATGTGTGGCACGTTTGAAAAAATGCAAAACATGCAAGCTGACAAACTGATTGAACACAGCCCAGTAAAATACAAATAAAAATACAAATAATAATAATAATAATGATCCAGAAAACAAACAAACACCAAAAAATTACGGTCAGTGGATTTTGGATTTCGTTGACTTCCAGAAAGAGTGAGTAAGGATATCTGATGCTATCGTGGCTTGAGAAGTCTGTCTCAGCAACAACAAACTGGAAGAGAGAGAGAGAGAGAGAGAGAGAGAGAGAGAGAGAGAGAGAGAGAGAAAATTCAAGATGAAAGGAGGTTAAAAAGGGAAAGAACAAAGGGGGAAGCCAGAGAGATAGAAAAGAAAAAAAAGATCAAGATCAAAGACAAAGATTAAAAGAAAACAATAAAAGAAAAGAAAAAGAAAAAAAATAGGAAGGAAAGAAAATGAGAGAGCGAAAGAGAGAGAGAGAGAGAGTGTGTGAGTGAGTGTGAGTGTGAGAAGATTGGAGCCACTTTAATTATTGCTCTCCAGACTGCCCTCTGTGGTCAGTGGAGCTGGAGCTGGTCAGGGCTGATAAACAGTGAGGTTCTCGTGGGACGCTGCTGCCCACTGCTGCCCAGATGAGTGTCTGAACCACAGTGACGGACAGACTGCAAAAACAGCCTCTCCACCGGCATCAGGGACCTTCGAACGGCGAAATAGAGAAAACCAGGGCTGAGGTCCGGGGGAGAGAGAGAGAGAGGAGGGTCTGTCCACACTGGCAGAACGGTCTGGGGCCTCTTCTGGTCATCAGGCACTGTGACATTCAGCAGTCTGGCTTGGATTTGCTGTGATACAAAAAGTGGATACATAAAACCCGAAGTCTGTCGTCGTCTTCGTCCGTTTGTTTGTTTTCCAAAGCTCTCCCGACAGGCTTCCGCAATAGTGGCTAGAGTGTTTCTGGAGTAACAGAGGATCTCGGCTCGGCCACGCTGCAGGAAAATCGCTCGGATAAATGCAAAAGAAAAAGAACTGCTGTGAAATCTCTCTCTGCCTCGTCTGGTTGGAGAATCGGCTCCTGCCGGCTCTTCTCGAGTGGTTCTTCTGACAATCTGACCATTTCTGACAGAAACTGCTAAACTTTGCAAAAACTGACTGAAAGATAAAAATGAAAGAACATGCTGCAGTGAGCCCCCAGCGCTCCTACGATCCAAACACACCTCGCTTGCCCTCCCTGACCAAGTGTGTGTCAAGTAAGGCCTGCTACCAAGCTAACAAACAAGCTAATCTAGCATCTAATTATCAGTCTGCATTCTGTGTTGTCGTTTACATCCCTTCGTCTCTCTCACTCTCATATCTTTAGATCTCGCTCCACCTACACTCCTAAAAATGAAGGTGCTACAAAGGCTATAAGGATTCTTTGGGTGATGCCACAGAAGAACCATTTTTGGTTTACCAATCGAAGAACCTCCAAATTGACAGAAGTATTGGGACACCTGCTCACTCATTGTTTCTTCTGAAATCAAGGGTATTAAAGAGAGTTTTCTCCTGCTTTTGTTGGAGTAACCATCCCTTCTATCCATTAAAGACTTTCTACTAGATTTTGGAGAAGCATTGCTGTGAGGATCTGATTGCATTCAGCAACAAGAGCATTAATGGGGTCCGGATGTTGGATTATCACCACACCCCACCTCATCCCTCACTTCCAGATGTACTGGGAGTCCAGAGAACACAGTTCTTCTACTGCTCCACAGCTCAATGCTGGGGGGCTTTATACCACTGTATTCCACACCTGTCCTATTGTATTGGCAGTACTTTTCTACAGGCATTAGACAAGCTCAGCAATGTGTCTCAGCAATGGGTGCAACTTAAAGTAAATGAATGCATTCATTAAAAGGGGTGTCCACAAACATTTGGAGCATGTAATGAACATCTGTCCAAAAAAATGGTTAACCTATGGCATCCCTCAAAGAACCCTGTGTAGCACCTTTATTAGGAGTGCAGATCCGCCGACACATCAGACCCACACTCTCATGCTCGCTTGTGCTACGCTGCAGAAAGGCAAACCAGTCTCGGATTAAGACCAGAGAAGGATAAAGCAAATCTGAATAGAAGAAATTAAAACATCTATAAATATATCTATCTATCTCACATCAACCAGAATCATCAGCAAACCTCCCGCTCTTCTCTCCAACCCACTGCGCTGTAGGATGCTTAATTTGTCCTGAGTGTCAATTAAAATAGTGAATAAAGTTTATCCAACAGCAGGAAGAAAATTATCCAAAGGGAGAAACTGTACAATTGTGATCAGAGAGAGAAATGTGAAAGCTTGCATTCTGCATAACTTTGCTTTTCAGTTAAAACATCTTTAATTACACATTGGCAAACAAGTCTCTGTGGAAGGAGCTCTTCCCTTGACTGGCCGCAAGACCAGCCATGCTCTTCAGCACAGGAGGGCAGTGCTTCTGTAAAACTAAGCTATGAAAGGAGAGGAAAAAATAAAAAAAACGAGAATGAAAGTGGACAGAGAGTTGAACCCTGAAGCACACCGCTCAGAAAAACTGTAAAGAAGGGAAAAAAAGGGGAAAAACGAAAGTAAAAACCACATAAGAACAAAAAAAAAAGCTGCTATTCTCCTCATCAATAGCTTCCGGGTTTTTCTCTGAGGTGAGTGAGGACAGCTTGGCTGCCGGCCCGAAGAGCAGTGGTTTTTATTTATACATCACTTTAAAACTGCCGTTCTCAGAGCGGAGTCCGTTTGAAGGACGTCAGTGGCGGGATATTGTTTTTGCTTTGCTAGTTTCTCAGTTTGAGGATGGGGTTCGTTGATTGGTTCAGGTAACTCTTTGGAGTGAACTGTTTCCCATTGTAGGCACTAGGAAGAACCAAAGGCAAAGAGTCCGGCTCAGCGGCGCATCTGCCCCATCTGATAGGTGTCTCTGGGCTGGCGGTGATGACGCTGCGGCTGAGGCTGGGAGTTGGGGTTCTGCGCTCTCCGTCTCTTCAGTGTGCCTGCAGACCGAGAGACAGGGAGAAAGAGAAAGAGAGGGAGGACGAGACAGAGGAAACAATTAGAGCCAAAAATGCAAAGTGAAAGAAATGAAGGAAAGAAAATGTTAAAAGAAAAATAAAGAAATAAATAAAAAGATTAGAAGAAACAATAAAAATAAAATATAAATATAAAAAGAAAGTAAATAGTACAATAAAGGCAAAAAAAAGAAATAAAGATTTAACATAAAATTAATATTCAATAATAAATTAAATAAAGAATGAAAGAAATGAATATCAAAGGAAAGAAATGAAGATAAAGGAGCTGAATAATAATTAGTGTGTTGATAAGAATCAGCATAGAAAATCTCAGAAACTACCCCTCTCTCTTTCTGTAGGTGTGATACGGTGGAGGTGAGGAGTAGCTGAGCAGGACGGTGTGTGAGGTGTGAGTAAGAGGTGGATTACTACGGACTGTGTCTGAGCAGCTCCGAACAAAAGCCATTTTCAATTACTCACTTCACTTATCTTCCCCTTACACACAGCCTCGTCCCTGAGCACCTGTAAACACGCAGTGTGTGTGTGTGTGTGTGTGTGTGTGTGCGCGCGCGTGTGTGTGCGCGTGTGTGTGCGCGTGTGTGTGCTGCACTGTTCTTAGTTGTTTTTTCCTAAAATCCAGACAGGGAGGTGCTGACCTCTCTCAGACTGCCGGCGCTCAGAGCTGTGTGCAGCAGTGGATTACTTGGCAGCAAATCAGAGAAAAGCAATTTGGAGCCGCTGATTCTGAAGCTGTTTATGGGAAAAGTTTACTGCAGTGTGTCTCGCATTCAAAACACCAGCGTGCAAACTCCCCACAAACTGCCCCAGAACCTTCTAAGGCTTCTAAGGTGTGTAATATCTGGCAGTGGTTTAGAAGGGGGCAGTTTGAGGGGTGTATTATCTGGCAGTGGTTTAGGAAGGGGCAGTTTGAGGGGTGTATTATCTGGCAGTGGTTTAGGAAGGGGCAGTTTGAGGGGTGTATTATCTGGCAGTGATTTAGGACGGGGCAGTTTGAGGGGTGTATTATCTGGCAGTGGTTTAGGACGGGGCAGTGTGAGGGGTGTATTATCTGGCAGTGGTTTAGAAGGGGGCAGTTTGAGGGGTGTATTATATGGCTGTGGTTTAGGACGGGGCAGTGTGAGGGGTGTATTATCTGGCAATGGTTTGGGAGGGGGCGGTTTGAGGGGTGTATATTCTGGCAGTGGTTTGTGAGGGGGCAGTTGCGACTGTTCTAGGGTGAGTCTTACCTGGCAGTGGTTTGGGAGGGGGCAGTTTGGGGTTGCTGCTGGGCGTGTGCACACTGCATATTTTAATGAATCCAGCCATCAGCATGATGAGAGCGATACCCATCAACAACACAGCCCACCAATGAACCTGTAAAACACACACACACACACACACACACACACACACACACACACACACACACACACACACACACACACACATTATAAACAGGCCTTTACATAATGCCCCAATAAAACAACCCATTTTGTGCTTTCAGGATCAGTTAGAACACTCTGAGGTGAGAGAGAGAGAGAGAGAGAGAGAGAGAGACACTTGCCACTATCCACTCTGCGATGTTCTCATACAGCTCTGGATTGAAGATGGCCTTCTTCAGTCTGGCCAGCGGTCCATCCGCGTCCACTAGCCTGCACTTCATAAACACATCGCAGTAGCCCTTAAAGTCATTGCAGGGTGAGCCAGGCTGCAGGGTTCGGATCTTCATATTAAAGAAACTTTCCCATTCCTTCGAGCCTGTACTTCTGCAGGTGTTGGGATTCCCTGTGGAGATGCACACACATAAAGCCATGAATGAACATGCATGAGCAACCACGTCACATCAACAACAACGTCACAACAACATAGATTTTGGAGCATTTCTATTGGTTCATTCATCATGAATATATATATATACAGTGAGTCCAAGAAGTATTTGATCCCTTGCTGATTTTCTTTGTTTGCCCACTAATAAAGACACTATCCTTCTGCACTTTTAATGGTAGATATATTCTAACATGGAGAGACAGAATATCAAGACAAAAATCCAGAATATAATTTTAAAGAATATATTTTAATTAATTTGTATTTCAATGAGGAAAATAAGTATTTGATCCCTCTTGCCAAACACACTCAATACTTAGTGGCAAAGCCTTTGTTTGCAAGCACAGCGGTGAGACGTTTGTTGTAGTTAACCACAAGTTTAGCACACACACCAGGGGGAATTTTGGCCCACTCTTCTTTGCAGATCCTCTCTAAATCATGAAGGTTGGTGGGCTGTCGCTTGGCAACTCTGACCTTCAGCTCCCTCCATAGATTTTCGATCGGATTGAGGTCTGGCGACTGGCTGGGCCACTCCATGACCTTAATGTGATTTTTCTTGAGCCAATCCTTTGTTGCCTTTGCTGTATGTTTAGGGTCGTTATCATGTTGGAAGACCCAACCACGGCCCATTTTCAGATCCCTGGCAGAGGGGAGGAGGTTGTCCCTCAGGATTGTGCGGTACATGGCTCCATCCATCTTCCCAGTGATGCGGTGAAGTAGCCCTGTACCCTTGGCAGAGAAACACCCCCAAAACATTATGCTTCCACCTCCATGCTTGACGGTGGGCACAGTGTTCTTGGGGTCATAGGCAGCATTTTTCTTCCTCCACACATGGCGGGTGGAGTTGAGGCCAAAAAGTTCAATTTTGGTCTCGTCTGACCACAAAACCTTCTCCCAATAACTTGGTTCATCTTTCAAATGATCATTGGCATACTTGAGGCGCGCCTCCACATGTGCTCTCTTCAGCAGGGGTACCTTTCGGGCACTGCAGGATGTGAATCCATTGTTGCGCAAAGTGTTGCCAATTGTTTCCTTGCAAACTGTGGTCCCAGCTGCCTTCAGGTCATTTGCTAACTCCTGCCGAGTGGTTGCAGGACGATTTCTGACTGTTCTCAGCATCATTGCCACCCCACGAGGCGAAATCTTCTTTGGAGCACCGGGCCGAGGTCTGTTGATTGTCATGTTATACTCTTTAAACTTTCTGATAATTGCACCAATAGTTGTTACTTTCACATCCAACACCTTACTAATCTTTTTGTAGCCCATTCCAGCTTTGTGAAGGTCAACAATTCTGACTCTGAGGTCCTGTGACAGCTCTTTGGTTTTACCCATGTTGGAGACTTGAAATCTGTGTGATCTGTCTGATTCTGTGGACAGGTGTTTTTCACACAAGTGATTAGTGAGAACAGGTGGCTTCAGGTCAGGTAACAAGTTGATTGGGAGTGTCTAACTGGTCTGTAAAAGCCAGAACTGCTAATGAATACTAAGGGATCAAATACTTATTTCACTCCATGAAATACAAATCAATTAATATATATTCCTTAGATTTATTTTCTGGATTTTCTTTTTAATATTCTGTCTCTCCATGTAAGAATACATCTACCATTAAAAGTATAGAATGATCATGTCTTTATTAGTGGGCCAACGAAGAAAATCAGCAAGGGATCAAATACTTCTTGGACTCACTGTATATATATATATATATATATATATATATATATATATATATATATATATATATATATATATATATATATATATAAATGGGGCCACTTACCCTTCTCCATACAGCAGATATGGCACAACTCTGTCTCATCCTGACCCTCCTCAACTGCACATGTACACATCTCCAGATTAAAACGCTCACAGATAGAGCCCGTACAAACCTGAGGCAGGAGGATTAGGATGTGATTAGTCAATAAAGTTTATTAATCACTGACGACGTCTCGATTATGAGTTTCAGAATTCCTTTAGACTTTAATTGAGTCCACATACCAACAGTGCAAATGTGTTCTCTGCACTTATGTGTGGCGTACTAGATATAATGGTCATGACAAAACAACAGGTATACCAGATGAACCAGGTCACCGACCTGCGTTAACACAGACACACTTATTCAGTCAAAGCAGCAGCTCCTACCCCGTTGATGCAGACTTGTGTCTCTCCGTGGCAGGAGGTGAAGTTCTGTTTGGGGTCCGAGGTGGGGCACTGAGCCAAGTTTCCGCTACACGTTCCCTCATGAGCACACTCCGACTCATTCCTACATTTTTCTTCTTTGCTTTTAAAGCCACACTTCGGGGTACAGCATGGGCCCTGGCTGGGACTGCAGATGGGAAAAAGAGGGAAGAGACAGAGAAGAAAAAAAACAATTAATTACATTTATGGAATTTATCTGAGGCTTTTATCCAATGACTTACATCTGAATGCTGTTACACAGGTAGGAGAATGTAGAGTCTTACCCGGCTGAGAAACTGAACATGGCGTACCCACTACTCTACACCATCCTTCTACACCAACCTAATTCTAATGTACATGTTAACTAAAGCCCTACTGGACTGGAGATTTACCAGGGGACCTTCTATAATCTATAAAAGTGACTGACAATGAGATTTTAATCCAGTATGAATCTGCAGTGTGTGCCGGAGAGGTTTTACTCCAGTATGAATGTGCAGTGAGTTGTTTTTGCTTTCTGACTGTAGAGTGGTTTAAATCCAGTATGAATCTGCAGTGTGTGCTGGAGTGGTTTAAATCCAGTATGAATCTGCAGTGTGTGCTGGAGTGGTTTTACTCCAGTATGAATCTGCCGTGTGTGCTGGAGTGGTTTTACTTCAGTATGAATCTGCAGTGTCTGCTGGAGTGGTTTTACTCCAGAATGAATCTGCAGTGTGTGCTGAAGTGGTTTTACTCCAGTATGAATCTGCCGTGTGTGCTGAAGTGGTTTTACTCCAGTATGAATCTGCCGTGTGTGCTGGAGTGGTTTTACTCCAATATGAATCTGCAGTCTGTGCTGGAGTGGTTTTACTCCAGAATGAATCTGCAGTGTGTGCTGAAGTGGTTTTACTCCAGTATGAATCTGCCGTGTGTGCTGAAGTGGTTTTACTCCAATATGAATCTGCCGTGTGTGCTGAAGTGGTTTTACTCCAATATGAATCTGCAGTGTGTGCTGAAGTGGTTTTACTCCAGTATGAATCTGCCGTGTGTGCTGAAGTGGTTTTACTCCAGTATGAATCTGCCGTGTGTGCTGGAGTGGTTTTACTCCAATATGAATCTGCAGTCTGTGCTGGAGTGGTTTTACTCCAGAATGAATCTGCAGTGTGTGCTGAAGTGGTTTTACTCCAGTATGAATCTGCCGTGTGTGCTGAAGTGGTTTTACTCCAATATGAATCTGCAGTGTGTGCTGAAGTGGTTTTACTCCAGTATGAATCTGCAGTGTGTGCTGAAGTGGTTTTACTCCAGTATGAATCTGCCGTGTGTGCTGGAGTGGTTTTACTCCAATATGAATCTGCAGTCTGTGCTGGAGTGGTTTTACTCCAGTATGAATCTGCAGTGTGTGCTGAAGTGGTTTTACTCCAGTATGAATCTGCAGTGTGTGCTCAAGTGGTTTTACTTCAATATGAATCTGCAGTGTGTGCTGAAGTGGTTTTACTCCAGTATGAATCTGCAGTCTGTGCTGGAGTGGTTTTACTCCAGTATGAATCTGCAGTGTGTGCTGAAGTGGTTTTACTCCAGTATGAATCTGCAGTGTGTTACAGCCTGATAATAATTGTACTTGTGGAGTGAATGGTCTGTAACTGTCCCTTGATTAACCAGTATGAATTTGGTCCGTACCTGCACTTTGCTCCTTCCTTCAGGGTGCACTTTTTGCCATCCGGCTCGTTCGCATTGTGGCAGCATTCATCCTTACACTGATCACTGTATCCGCAATCGCACTGCTCTCCATTCTCCACCAAACCATTCCCACAGATGGGCTGACCGGACTCTGAAGATGAGAGAAAGAGAGAGAGAGAGAGCATGAGAGATCTGCTTATTTGGAAATTATGCTGAATTAAGACACTCATCCCCCTCTTCTCGTAAATTCCCTCAGTCGCTCTGACTGGTTTCTTTATAAGAGTGGAGCTCTTACCCACGAAGCACTGCCCCCTCTTCTTATCCAGCACTTGGCTGATGTTGCGGATGCTGCAGATGGAGAACTTGTTGTTGTTGAACTTGTCTCCGGACGTGGCTCTGGCATACATGATGTAGTTCCCACGTTCCTTCTTATCCTGAGTCTTGGACTCTCCAGGAGTACACTCATTGCCAGAGTCATGCTGTAAACCAGAAAGGAGGTGAAGATTTAGAGCATACATGTATAAATACGCTCCCCTTTACTCTTTACTGCTGTAAATACAAATCACGCTTGGAGCGCCCCCTCATGGACATCTGTACGCGTGCACTGTTGCTGAGAGATACATAAGCAGCATCTGAAGGTAAAGAAGCACGTGGACAGAGGCGGTAGAGCATCAGCATGGTTCTGAAGCTGCTATTTAAGGGTACAATGCTACATAACGTTGCTTTAAGGCCATTTGTGAGAACTTGACTTCTACAGAGATGCTAGACTAGAGCTAGCAGCTGACCACTCACCGGGGAGCCAAAGTTGTGTCCAACCTCATGGGCGAAGGTGATGTGGGAGACTTTAGGGGGCACATGGGAGGCGTAGTTCTGCACAGTGATGATGCCCGTGTTCAGAGACTTCCTCTTACCATCAGAGTAGAGCTTACTCTTCTCACAGATTCCTCCTGAGCTTCCTGAGAGAGCAGGAGACAAGTATGATCAGTGACTGAAACAAACACCTGAAGCTTGCTTAATTGGTTTTAAACAGGGGCTAATGTACACTATATGTCCAAATATTTGTGGACAGCCCTTCTAATAAATGCATGCAGCTACTTTAAGTTGCACACATTGCTGAAACAGAGGTGCAAATGCACACACACACAGCTTGTCTAGTGCCTGTAGAGAAGTACTGCCAATAGAATAGGACTCTCTAAAGCAGATAAACATAAACCTATTGGCACCATGCTGCCTAATTCTATGTGAGGGCTAGAGAGGTATAACGCCCCCAAGCATTGAACTGTATGAATGCAATCAAATCTCACAGCAGTGCTCCTCCAACATCTAGTAGATTTTTAATACTCCCCTCTTTAATACTCTTGATTTCAGAAAAAATAATGAATGAGCAGGTGTCCCAATACTTTTGTCCATATGTTGTAGCTAACAAGTAATGCAATACTGCAATAGTCTGCTTTCTCTCACACTGCCACTGATGGTGTCTGTATGTGTGGAATGGGTGGTAGTGGGGGGTATGGAGGTGTCTGTATGTGTGTAATGAGCGTTATGGAGGTCCCTGAGAAATGACTGGAGAACCACTGCCTTTAAAGTATGCCATAATGCTTGGACCCCGACGATTGCCACTGGCAAAATCATTTGAGGAAGCTTGGCTATTAAAGCAGAAATCAACGTGTCCTACATCAGTTTCAGACAAAAGGTAAATATCAGCTGGTTGTCATGGTTACTAACAATGATCACTTACATAAATGAACCCTTTTCATCCATCACTGAAGAAAGAAATCCAAATATGAGAAAACAAACCCAAATTCAACGCTCAGGAAATGAGGCTTCCTTCCACATTTCAGAGACGCTATCTCCGTTCTGATTGGCCCATTAAAAACACCACTGTATTTCCCAAATTATGAAATGAACAGATAACGGCGTGCATCAGAACCACCGATCCATAACCAATCTACACTGAGATGAGATGATCCTGATGCTCAGAGACAGTGAAGACGCTCTACCTGTGTGTGTGTGTGTGTGTGTGTGTGTGTGTGTGTGTGTGTGATTGATCTTCACACATTACCCTCTCTGCATGCTACATGCTCATTGATCAGGTGGGCCGATGAGCCAATTACTGGCTGAGTGCGTGTTCCTCAATGTGTTTGGTCACAGTACACTGAAGAGCTGGAGAGGCTTTCACTGCCACTCATCTAACGACGCCCTCATGTGAATCCCATCAGGCCCAGAGGAACATTCCTAATTAGCCCGTATTGATCGGCAGGATGTTTGTTTGCGAGCATTTGTGTGTGTTAACTAATGTATTCAGAACAGTGTGTCAATTAGGGCTCAATTAGGCGGAGCTGATACTGGAGCCTGAACAAACACAGAGTATGAAGCTGGACGAGTGTGTGAGAGGGCTGGAGGTCTGGAAGCCTGAACCATAAAAATAATTGACAGAATGAGTTTATTTGACATTCAATAATTATTATTGTCAAATTATTATTATTATTATTATTATTATTATTATCAATTATTATTATTATTTGCCAATAATAATTATTTTTTATTATAATTATTTATGAACACACGTCGCCTTCGCCGACACACTCAAAAGGAAAAAGCGGCACCACCCACCATAACAAGACATCTACACTGGCTAACGTCAATTAAGAGAGATGAGGGGGGAGAGAACCATCTACCATCTACCCACCCGCAGAGAGCATGGCCCGTTTTGCTCTTTTCAGCCACTGATGGCAAAGCGGTATGGCTCGGGATACAAACTCTCAACCCCTATGTAGCACATTAGACCATGGAGCCACTCTGAGACCACCTTGCATGTGCCTTTTTCAGGAATTTATTGCTTACAGCAGTTAAAAAAATAAAATATATATATTGGTTTATATATATATATATATATATATATATATATATATATATATATATATATATATATATATATATATATATATATACATATACACACAAAACACAGAATTGCTCAAACCCTTAAACTCTTAGTTGCCTTTAAAAATTAATGTTATTTCAAAGTAGAAATCTGTATGTATTTTTCTGGTGCACGCAGTACACAGATAATGCACCAGAGGGCAGAATACATGTCTGGTTGCATTTTCTTATGTTCTTTTATTTCTTATTAGTCTGTATTATTATTAGTAGTAGTATTTATATATTTATACATTATTTAAGATAAATAAATATTTAATTATTACACTGATGTTCTTAATATGCATCAAATATGATAAACTTGACTTTAAAGGCTTCAAATCTTTTCCTGGCAGAGAGATACATGCAAGGCCTTTTTCCCCAGAGGAAATAAATAAATAAATAAATAAATAAAAAAAACAACCAAAAAATGTTTCTCTACAATAAACCATTTCACACGAAACCCAAACTCGGAATGACTCTTCAAATGCTCATGATCACATAAACCCAGACCACTGATCTAGACTGTGAGAGTGTGTGGGGCCTGGTTTAAAATAAAGCTGAGAGAGGTATGAGGGTATGAGAGGAGAGATGCTCACACACCTGTTCAGCCTTTCACTTTAATTCCTAGGCTTTAGAAAAAGCTGCTCTACAGGACTGCAGGTCTATCTTTCAGCAAACCACCTTCTCTCTCTCTCTCTCTCTCTTACTCGCTCACTCTCACTTTCTCTCTCTATACTGAAGTGATAAACACCCGAGGCGCAAAAACGTGTCACAAGAAACGCTGAAGAGACAGAAAATCAGCCTGAATGCACTTCAGTGAACCTCAGTGTGTGTATGTGGGAGGGTGAGCTTATATAGGGTATCTTGTATATGCAGTACTATGCGAAAGTTTTAGACCCCTGTGAAATGTATACTACAAAATCTGCTCAGTAAATCACTGATATTAGAATAAACACTAATAATAACACTCCTACAGAAGGTGGTGGAGGTTCTCCATCACTGTGTTCATCATTAGAACATCTCCAAAGTTCTCCTCTCTCATGGAGTCTAGTATTATTTAGAGTTCTCCTCAGATCAACACCTGGTTTGGTGGTAAATCAGGGCTTAATGATGGTAAATCAGGTGAGCTGCTGCTGCTGCTGCTGCTAATGGAGCTGAACACATCCTCCACGCTGTGCTGGCTGGACTGGGGGGCGTCCAGGAGAAACCTGGAGGAACCGAGCTCTGTTCTTCAGACTAGCTCACCGACAAGATCTCACTACTTTCTTTCTTCAGAATGAGAAGCTCTTGCTTAAATAATGTTTAAATAATGTGCTTAAGTGATTTCAACTATTGTGGATCATACAGTTAATCAAATCTAAAAATAGCACAGGGCCTGTGCACACACACACACACACACACACACACACACACACACACACACACACACACACACACACACACAGCAGCACAGCAGAGTAAGACAGAGAGTCTTATCAGTGTGAGTGGAGGCTAATGGGGTGTATGCTCCGTAAAGCACAGCTGATAAACATCAGAATCCCTCTGCCTTCATCACAGCCTCCTCATCCTCTCCTCTCACACCCACACCCAGATCTCATTACAGATAAACAGCCGATGCTTTATGCCAAAACACACAGAGGTCCAGTAAAAACGACCAGCCGGGCAGGGAAATTAAAGTGTGTGATTGGGCGTGTTTGTTTTTGTACATTATTAAGACATTAATAGAGAACTAGGGCTGAACTCCAGAACCAATGGACTAGTCCTAGACCTTGTAAGGGGCCTACAAATAGACGTTAGGGGTTATGAATAGAGTTAGATTTAGAAAAGTTGTATTGCATTTAGATACTAGTTTAGACACTAAATGGACAAAAGTATTGGGACACCTGCTCATTCATAGTTTCTTCCAAAATCAAGAGTTTTAATGGAGTAACTGTCTCTACTGTCCAGGGAAGAAGGCTTTCTACCAGATTTTGGAGGAGCATTTGAATGAATTCAGTGACTAGAGTGTTAGTAAGTTCAGGATGCTGAATGATCACTGCCACAACTCATCCTAAAAGTACTGGATGGAGCAACACTATCCATCATTTCAGAGAACACAGCTCTTCCACTTCTCCACAACTGCTCTATACTGAGGGGCTTTATACCCCTCCGGCCCAACCCTGGCATTAGGAAGCATGGTGCCAATAGGTTCGCGATTATCTGCTCTGGACAGTCCTATTCTATTGGCAGTACTTCTCTACAGGCACAAGACAAGCTGTGTGTGTGTGTGTGTGTGTGTGTGTGTGTATGTGTGTGTGTGCGCGCACATTTACACATCAGTGTCAGCAATGGGTGCAACTTAAAGTAGCTGACTGCATTTATTAGAAAGGGTGTCCATAAATATTTGGACATTTAGTGTATGCATATTGTAAGTTACATATGGGACCCATTACTGCATGTACCGCTCATATACCAACAACTTATTCAGAATACTGATGTAATGATCTAATTAGCCAATCATGGGCAGCAGTGCACAGAATTATGCAGATACGAGCCAGCAGCTTGTTTCTACTGTGTGCGCGTGTGTGTACCCGAGGGAGCTCCGACCCAGGCCAATCCCAGAACTCCATCATCAAAGTCTCTGTCAGTGAAGACGTAGGCCAGGCAGTAATCATCATGATTCTGCTCAGAGTTCAGCTCCAGGAACTTCTCCACCCCGATGTTAGCGAAACGAAACGGATTCGTCCTGTCCTTCTCATCGCTCGTGGTGTTAATCTGAGAGGGAAAGGAGAGCGAGAGCGAGAGAGAGCGAGAGAGAGAAAGAGAGAGAGAGAGAGAGAGAGAGAGAGAAAACACACATGAATAGTCTGTCATTTATTGCAGTTCTTTACAGCTGTAGCCTTTTATGTTTTTATATATTTTACATCTGACCTTCATTTATTTTAATTGCACCATTCTGTATTACTATAAGCTGTTTTTTATGATTTCTGGGATTTTACTTACTTTTATTGTTAATATTATTGCCTTTTCATGTTATTTTTATCCTTTATTTAATATTTTTTTTATTTCATAGCCATAACATTTTGTATTTTTATTTTTGTTTATTTTCATTTCACATTCATCTTACTTTCATTCTGAATTGTCAGTTTCTCTAAATCGTGTTCATCTTGCCAGTTTTTTGAGTGCATAATGTCACTTGTGGGGACACTGGTCTACCCTATTTCCTTTAAAGCGCTTTGAGAGGCACTTTAAAGGTGTTTTAAATATAAAGATTATTATTCATATTTATTTATTTTAAAATAATAAAATACCAAACAGCCCTGGAGCCCTATGGTGATTGCACAACAGTTGGTCTATGAATGCACATATTGCCTGGAATTCAAAGCTAGAGGTTAATCCCATTTAAAAATAAATAAATGAATTAATTAAAAAATGTATTAAAAAACAGGACATAATCCAATATGCTTCCCCTTGACAAGCTGAAACCCCTACTCATCAACAGATGACCAATGAATGATCCAGTGGTCAGCATCATCAAAAAAATGTCAATTTAAGCTTAGTCTGGGCCACCAGAGCAGTCTTTACACAGAAAAAGACAAAGGGGTCTTAATCCTCCGGTTATGTTGCGGGTCATAACTGAAGTTTAAAAATATTAAATACAGAAAAAAACATATATATTTTTTTCTGCTGGGATGAATTAGTGTAATATAAATGTACATGGCTAATTTAATGCTATTTAATATTTATATTACATACATACTGTCCGCATCAGTTTGACCCTGCTGGGCGTGCCACACGCTTGGAGGAAAGTGCTGGATCCCCATTTCCACCGCACCATCTAACAGACACCTGTGCTGTTCACTCTTAAGCATAGCCAACTGTGCTCTCTCTGACTCCAGCTACTGAGGGCAAAGCAGCATAGTGGCCTTAAGTGGTTCCTAAGTCATACTAGTGAGGAATAAAAGCTAGGAGCCACCGGTGGTTCTGCAGAGTTTAGGAGGCTAAAGAAAACCCTTCTTTCTGAATACAGGCCTGTGTGTGACAGTGTGAGGAGAGATCCCTAATAAAACCTGAGTGCCTGAGTGAAGTGAGGATCCGAAAGCAGGACTAACAAATTCGGGTTCCTGTGCTGATAGATGCTGGATGCATGACGTTGTTCCACTAACATTTTAGATGTTTCTCACCTCTACTTTTACTGCAGCCGTTCACCACATTTCACTGCAGCAACAACACTATGATGGAGTGTGGGAACTTTAACACTGGACAGATCGATTGGGCACAGAGAAAGACAGAGAGAGAGAGAGAGAGAGAGAGAGAGAGAGACACACAGCACTGAAACATACCCTGATCCTCTTGACCATGAAGCTGATGTTGCGGATGCCCTGAAAGTCTGTGCTCTGATAGATGGAGTCAATGGCCTTCACATGGCTGGAAATCTGTTAGGAAAAACACACCAGTGTGACAACTGTATTACAGTTCACCTCCATACTGATACACAGTACTGAGCAAGGTGAAGTACACTGAAAAGCTGCTTATCTGCTCAGTAAAACACTGATATTAGAATAAACACTGATAATAACACTCCTACAGAAAGTGGTGGTGGTTCTCCATCACTGTGTTCATCATTAGAACATCTCCAAAGTTCTCCTCTCTCATGGAGTCTAGTATTATTTAGAGTTCTCCTCAGATCAACACCTGGTTTGGTGGTAAATCAGGGCTTAATGATGGTAAATCAGGTGAGCTGCTGCTGCTGCTGCTGATGGAGTTGAACACATCCTCCACGCTGTGCTGGCTGGACTGGGGGGCGTCCAGGAGAAACCTAGAGGAACCGAGCTCTGTTCTTCAGACTAGCTCACAGACAAGATCTCACTACTTTCTTTCTTCAGAATGAGAAGCTCTTGTTTCTCCTTTTTACTGGATTTATCTTCACCTGCTTTATCTGTTCTGATGAGATCTGGAGCTTCTACTGTAGAACCTCTCTCACTGCTGAGAGGAATGATTAAGAATAATGAGTAATGATTAGGTGGCTAAAACCTCTGCTCAGTACTGTTCACTCAAATCACACTAATCCAACAAACATGAACAGTCCCACGCTGACATGTGGCTTTTTCATGCTCAGGAACATGACCTGACAGACCAGATGAATCAGTGTGAGCGTGGTGGAACATGCTAGAAACTTCCCAGAAATCACACACTCACAAGTCCAAAAATTCAGGTTCTAACAGTTTGGGTTTGCTGAGGATTGTAAGGCTGGTGAGGTCTAGACGTCTCAGTTTCCTTACAGTACAGTAAACTACTGTAATTCTGACCAACTTAACCTGATGCAGTAACTTGATTACAGAGCATTTCTGGAGTTAACTGAGCCTCGAAAACATCAGTAAATTCTGCTGAAACTGATTAACTACAGTGTAAAATGTTTAGTATGTGGCCCCGCCCTCTCGGTCTGTTTATTACTGTTTATTCCCATCTGCAGGTTAGAGTGCCCTCTGTCACACGACACCCTCAGACTGGGAGGCTTTTGACTATGGAGACCTGAGCCTTTGCTTAAATCTGAACTTATGATCTCCTCACACTTGATGAGCAGCAGTTAGACCGTAGGGCCGGTCTAGAGCTGTGAAATTTCACTATACTATACACTATCCTGAGTAAAAGTACCCTTCTTGCAAAACTAGCCATAATCTTTCCTGGAATTAATCCAGGGTGTCCAAGATGCCAATACAGTCCAGCTACTTTAGGTCATATGTTCTGGTCATGCAACTTACTAACAGTTTTTTGGGAGAAGATCTTTGAAGCAGTCTCCTATATATGTGGTCGGACAGTGGATCCTAACCCCACAATTGCGGTTTTTGGGGTGTCTCCGTTGGGGGAACAGTTCACTGCCCTCCAGTCAAACGCTATGGCATTTGCCACACTGATGGCCCGGAGACTGATTCTCCGGGAGTGGAAATCAGTGAAACCCCCCTCTTTCAAACAATGGGTCAGAGAAGTACTGGCAATGATCCCACTGGAGAAGATGAGGTATAATCGGACTGGTAACCGAGCTAAATTTATTAAAACCTGGGCTCCTTTTGTAGAATTTGTGGATAGTATATCTTTAGTTTGATACACCCTGCTGCAACTGTCTTATTCATATATATGGCCAACAAGTTTTAAGGTAGTTTAACTAGTCTAAGATATGAACAAATTTGTATAGTCCCCAGTTAAGAACAATACAGGGCAGATAAAGTGTTCATTTCTCACGTGTGTAGGTCCCTTTTTTTTTTTTTTTTTTTTTTTTTCCTCCACGTATCCTTTGTATAATTCTGTGTGTGTATATAATTAACTATAGATACATGCTTGTGGCTGAGTTATTCATAGACACAGATGATGTATAGTTTATATGTTTCTGTACAGGTGCACTTTATATACACTTGTATATTTTGATTTATGTAACTGCTTTGGGGGGGCGGGGTGGGATTGTAAGGGCTTGTTTCTTGTAACTTTGTCTTTCATTGAAAATCTATAAAAAAAATAAAAAATAAAAAAAAAAGTACCCTTCTGATTTTTCTTATACAGAAATGCACATGGCTTTACTGCTCAAGGGTGGAGCGACTGTCTAACTGCCTGCTTGTCAAGTCTCAGGAGATCATAAGTTCAAATCCCATCAACATTTCCTACAGCCCTTCTTTGGTCAGGTGACTGAGAATAGGAAGGCCTCCCTTATTCCATGTAACAGGGGGAGGAGTACACAGACTAAACATCCTACATAATATTTCATCAGTTTCAGCTGCAGCTCATTTACTGATGTTTTTGAGGCGCAACTCATGATATATACTGCTGTAAAAAGTCAAAAAAATTAAAGACGATTTGACTAAGCGAAGCTGGGTTGAGTTAACTCAAAAATGCTCTGAATTCTGTTACTGTTTCATTTTAAGTTGGCCTGAATTTCCAGAAATAACGTCCATCCATTACTTTTAATGCATTACTGTGTTAACCCCATGAGAATGTATACAGGAAAATAAGCAGGTGCTGTCCTGCTACCTGAGCCAACCTGCAGAGCCTGAAAGCCGCTCACTCCCCTCTCCCACACAGAGTAGCAGCAGCAGGCTTATCAGGGCATCTGTGCAATAAATCTGTCATGGAGATCTAACACTGAGTCTTTATGTACTGACAGCCACTGAAATGGTGTGTGTCGGAGTGAGTCGGAGCGTCCAAAGAATGCTTCCTCTTTCAGTAATGTATAACATAAGGCATCTGCCAATAAAAACAGAGCCAAATCAAATTTACTGCATCAATAAAAAATTACTGCATTGTTTTGTTTGGAAGAAACATCCTACAGAATCCTACAGACATCAGACTGAAGCCGAGGAGATGAGGAAGGTGGTGAGGTTTTGTGATCTCGATTTGGTGTGTTCTCACTACTGAACTGCCTCCAGCCTGCTGGGGGTGCTGTGGAACAGAGTACCTGCGCTATCACAGCCTCTCTGGTGCCGTAGTATTTGAAGAAGAGGTGGTCCGTCTGGATGAAGAGCTGGCAGGTGTTTTGCTCAGCCTGCGCTGCTCGCCTCTTCCTCAGGATCACCGGCCCGTCTGCCCGCTCCTCATCTTCCTCACGCGGTCTGCTTTTCTCCTGCAGGGCAGACGACAACAACGTAATCCATCTTTAGACGTCTCGAAGTAATAGCCAATTAGGGCTCATTACATTGTTATTAATATTTGAAGGTTTATTAGGAGGTACAGTGAGTCCAAGAAGTATTTGATCCCTTGCTGATTTTCTTTGTTTGCCCACTAATAAAGACACTATCCTTCTGCACTTTTAATGGTAGATATATTCTAACATGGAGAGACAGAATATCAAGACAAAAATCCAGAATATAATTTTAAAGAATATATTTTAATTAATTTGTATTTCAATGAGGAAAATAAGTATTTGATCCCTCTTGCCAAACACACTCAATACTTAGTGGCAAAGCCTTTGTTTGCAAGCACAGCGGTGAGACGTTTGTTGTAGTTAACCACAAGTTTAGCACACACACCAGGGGGAATTTTGGCCCACTCTTCTTTGCAGATCCTCTCTAAATCATGAAGGTTGGTGGGCTGTCGCTTGGCAACTCTGACCTTCAGCTCCCTCCATAGATTTTCGATCGGATTGAGGTCTGGCGACTGGCTGGGCCACTCCATGACCTTAATGTGATTTTTCTTGAGCCAATCCTTTGTTGCCTTTGCTGTATGTTTAGGGTCGTTATCATGTTGGAAGACCCAACCACGGCCCATTTTCAGATCCCTGGCAGAGGGGAGGAGGTTGTCCCTCAGGATTGTGCGGTACATGGCTCCATCCATCTTCCCAGTGATGCGGTGAAGTAGCCCTGTACCCTTGGCAGAGAAACACCCCCAAAACATTATGCTTCCACCTCCATGCTTGACGGTGGGCACAGTGTTCTTGGGGTCATAGGCAGCATTTTTCTTCCTCCACACATGGCGGGTGGAGTTGAGGCCAAAAAGTTCAATTTTGGTCTCGTCTGACCACAAAACCTTCTCCCAATAACTTGGTTCATCTTTCAAATGATCATTGGCATACTTGAGGCGCGCCTCCACATGTGCTCTCTTCAGCAGGGGTACCTTTCGGGCACTGCAGGATGTGAATCCATTGTTGCGCAAAGTGTTGCCAATTGTTTCCTTGCAAACTGTGGTCCCAGCTGCCTTCAGGTCATTTGCTAACTCCTGCCGAGTGGTTGCAGGACGATTTCTGACTGTTCTCAGCATCATTGCCACCCCACGAGGCGAAATCTTCTTTGGAGCACCGGGCCGAGGTCTGTTGATTGTCATGTTATACTCTTTAAACTTTCTGATAATTGCACCAATAGTTGTTACTTTCACATCCAACACCTTACTAATCTTTTTGTAGCCCATTCCAGCTTTGTGAAGGTCAACAATTCTGACTCTGAGGTCCTGTGACAGCTCTTTGGTTTTACCCATGTTGGAGACTTGAAATCTGTGTGATCTGTCTGATTCTGTGGACAGGTGTTTTTCACACAAGTGATTAGTGAGAACAGGTGGCTTCAGGTCAGGTAACAAGTTGATTGGGAGTGTCTAACTGGTCTGTAAAAGCCAGAACTGCTAATGAATACTAAGGGATCAAATACTTATTTCACTCCATGAAATACAAATCAATTAATATATATTCCTTAGATTTATTTTCTGGATTTTCTTTTTAATATTCTGTCTCTCCATGTAAGAATACATCTACCATTAAAAGTATAGAATGATCATGTCTTTATTAGTGGGCCAACGAAGAAAATCAGCAAGGGATCAAATACTTCTTGGACTCACTGTAAGTACTATTAATTATTCAGTAATCACTGTGAACCTAAAATGTTAAAATATTAAAATTTGCACTATTTAATTAGCCTGATCTTTTCTTTTAATGTTCTTATTTCATTACTTTTAACACAAATATTTCTAAATGTACACAAAATGAGCATAATCCAGGTGCTATTTAAAATAAAAACTGAAAGTAAAGTGAACAATACTGCAACTTCTAAAAAAAAGAATGAAATAAATAAAAAGTAATAAAATTAAAATTAATACAAATGAAAACAGGAATACAACAAAAATCAATACAATTTTAAATTAAAAAGTTAAAAAAACTAACCTAAAAAAACAATATTAATAAATTGAAAAAATTAAAAATAAAAAAAATAATAATAAAAGTATTACCAAAAAACAAACCCAATAAATGTCTAATAAGTTGGAATGGACCAAAAAAAAACAAAAAACAAAAAAAAAAATAATAATAATTTTCACAAATTTGGTCAACCAGTAAGTGTTTCACACACAGCACTGCACTACATTCAGTTCAACAGAACTAATTATGCTCTCTTTGTATTGGAACATGCAATTAGTCAGTGTTTACATACTGACAATAACCGTGATACACTCAGAAGAGCCACTCGTCACCTTCAGATAAAAACCTTGTATTTCCAGAATGGTAATTTAACAGTACAAAGTATAAAGTATTTTCTATTTAGTTTCTATTAATAATAATTATTTGGTTTGAACATTGGACAGAACAATTGGCGTTGGATATTTTAGATGAAAAGATCATGCTGAGTATTTTAAGGCCACTCTGAGCCTGTTTATACCTGGTAACCCCCCCTCCTCCAGACACAGTGAACGGATTATGATCGGATCACTCGAACCACATTGGTAGGCGGTCAGAGAGACGGATCTCGTCCACATTTAATGCAAGGCAGGATGCATTTTCTGTGATCGGACTCCGTCAGGCAAGTTAGTTAAAACACTAATACCAGTAATAATTACTGTGGATCTTGGCTTCTCCCTAGTGCTCTCACTGTGTGTGTGTTACTTCCAGTATGAACTGGTGTGGAGCATTCAAGTGACTCATACACACAGGTATAATCACGCACACACAGGTATGGCCTGCATTTGCTGGGTAGATTCTGGGCTTTCACACAAACCTGAGCTTTTAGGAATGGATGAGGAGTCGCAGCACTGACATACTGCATAATGCAGGACTCCCCCACAGCAAAGAAACGGGAGAGGCAGCTCAGGGTCCCAGAATAAAGCCAGGAGAAAACCCTCAATGCAACAAACCTTCTGGAATGTGCCACCACACCCAGGCTCAATTACTCCCCGGAGAACCTTTCAGCAGCAGATAGAGGAGCTGGGCCAACTTTGCCAAAGCAAGCCAGTGCTCAACGTTTCACTTGCAAAGACAGATGAATCCATAAATGCAGTGTAGTGCCCTTAAAAGCCTCACATTGTAATTTAATCATCTCCCAGTACTCTTATCGGGCTTTTGCTTGAGCGGGGAGGAGAGGCAGCACATCACTTTTGACAGAGAACAGACGTACCTACACATAAACCCCAGCATTTCAATTCCAGGAGTAGGAGTAAAGGAAAACAGGCTATACCACGGTTTTATGTTTCAGATAAAACACTTTAAACCACAGCCTGCCAGAAGTGCAGGTGAGTAAACCCACCAGGTGTAGAAGCCAGATCCAACCTCTGGGCCTCAGAGCAGCACTGAACATTAGGGGTGTAAGTACATTTCGATGTATTAAGGTATCAAGTGTTTATACCCCAGTCCGATCAGCTCCCAGTTCCTTTAGCTACAGCTCTGCAGTCTGATCACTTAGTGTTTGTGTGTATTAGCATTAGCATTAGCATTTGTCTCCTACTGAACGGCGCGTTCAGAACCGGTTTAGAACCAAAGAAATGAGTGTGGTTCTCTCGCTGGTAGAACAGAGCATTCCCACCATAGCTGGGAATTTCTAACCAGGTAGAATTCCATGTTAGATCTTCCCAAATGAAGATAATGGAGTAAAATATCTTTAACAAACTAATTATTAATAATTAATACTGTCAATGCTAAACACAATATCACGATACTTCGATATTTTCTTATATTACACCCCTAATGACAATACGATAAACAGACCCCCAATCCAGACTGACCTGGGCAGGAGATTCCACAGCAGACGCCTGGTACTTCTTCATCCTCTCGAAGACGGAGTGGTCCGCACAGCCCCCCTCCCTGCCGTACTTATGAGGGTAGTCTGGGAACAAAGAAAGACGCAGAACACACATGAGCTCTGAACCACGACCGGGCCGATATATCAGCTGGACAATAACACTGTCTGAAAATATCGTCCATTCCAGACGTCCATCTGCTGCACTCCAGATGTGCCAACTCCTGACTATACACTAAATGGACAGAAGTATTGGGACACCTGCTCATTCACTGTTTATTAAAGAGTGTATCCTGCTTTTGTTGGAGTAACTGTCTCTACCGTCCAGGGAAGAAGGCTTTCTACTAGATTTTGGATGAGCATTGCTGTAGGGATTTGATTGCATTCAGCAACAAGAGCAGTGTTTGTAAGGTTAGGATTTTGGAAAATCACCACCTCACCTCATCCCCAACTTATCCCAAAAGTACTGGATGGAGCTCCACCACAATCATTCCAGAGAACACAGTTCTTCCACTGCTCCACAGCTCAATGCTGGGGGGCTTTATACCCCTCTAGCACACGCCTGGGTTTAGCTGGGACGGTGCCAATAGGTTCATGTTTATCTGCTCCTCCAGAGAGTCCTATTCTATTGGCAGTACTTATATATATACACACACACACACACACACACACACACACACACACACACACACATCACACATCAAAACTTTCGATTTGGATCTCATCATTCATCTTTCAGACACGCTCACTCGGGTCAGGCTATTTTGGACGGGACAGGTGAGGCTCGTGCAGGAGGCAGACGATGACAAATGCTGGAAAACAAGGCGACAGAAGGTGTAGGTGTGCGGGAGCGCTCCCTAATTACTCAGGGCAGGGCGGCGAATAGGATGAGGCGGCGGATTTGTGGTCCCAGGACGCGCCGGTGCAGCAGGGCGGAGGAGGCCTGTCTAATGAGCCGTCCATGAAAACACAGAGCATTGTTCCAACAGCCACAGACTGACCGTAAACACCACCAACAACCGGACCATCAGCCCACAAAGACCAGGAGGACCAGTTCAGTACAGCCTCTGATCAGGTGCACAGGTGCGTGCAGGTGTGGTTTCTTTGGTCATTATCAGCCGGTACAGAGAAGTGGGTCAGTGAGACCGGAGGGGGATTCATCACTGAAGGGCAAACGGATCTAAATGGATTCGGCTTCGGTTTCAGAGAGCGTTCAACACTCTGTGCTTTACACATAGAATGAGAGAAAGAACGATATTGACAGAGAAAGAGAGCAAGAAAGAGAGACAGAGAGACACAGCGAGAGAGAGACAGAGAGACACAGCGAGACACAGCGAGAGAGAGACAGAGAGAGACAATGTATGAAAAAGAGAGAGAGAGAGAGAGAGAGAGAGAGAGAGAGCAAGAAAGAGAGACAGAGAGACACAGCGAGAGAGAGACAGAGAGACACAGCGAGAGAGAGACAGAGAGAGACAATGTATGAAAAAGAGAGAGAGAGAGAGAGAGGGAGAGAGAGAGAGAAAAGCAGAAGAGCGACATACAATAATAGAAGTGAGACACACTGAAACAGGGGTGTTCTACCAGCAGGGGGCAGGCTGGAGCTCAGCAGCACAGGGTGTTGCATTAATAGGGGTTAGGCTTATCCTGGGTTGGAGAATCCGGTCAATAGAGTCATGGTAAAGATGAACAAGAGAGAGAGAGAGAGCGCGAGAGAGAGAGCGCGAGCGAGCGAGTGAGAGAGAGAGTGTTCTGCAGACTGAACACCATCATAACAGGAAGGCGTGAATACGGTGGTGTAGAGGAGAACACAGCAGGTCATAACAACAAGGATTTTCTACAGAAGTGCTTTGACACACTATATGTCCATATGTCTTTGGACAACATGTACTGCCAATAGAATAGGACTTCGATAAACATGAACCTAGTGCCTAATGCCAGGCGTGGGCTAGAGGGGTATAAAGAGCAGTGGAGGAACTGTGCTCTCTGGAATGATGGCTGGTGGAGCTCCACCCAGTATGTTTGGGATGAGTTGGGGAGTTGGTAATGATGAGGTGGAGTGGTGATCATCCAGCATCCTGACCTCACTAACGCTCTGGTCACTGAATCAATCAAATCCTCACAGCAATGCTCCTCCAACATCTAGTAGAGTCTTCTTCCCTGGACAGTAGAGACAGTTACTCCAACAAAAGCAGGATCAGATCTTTTTAATAGCCTTGATTTTAGAAGAAACAATGGAGAATGAGCAGGTGTCCCAATACTTTTGTCCATATTGTGTTCTGTTCTAAAGATCTCTAAAGAAACAGTGTTATTGAAACTAATAAGGGGTAAAAATCAAAGGAAGGCAATGGCTTTGGGCCGAACGGAGCTGCTCGTTTCCACTGCAGCTGAAGCAGCCTCAGGAGCCTCAGGAGCTTCCAGAGCACGGTGAGGGAGGGGAGGGGATATTTACTGAATCTGCGGGAAGTCATAAATTAGCCTGTCACTGCTAACAGTCCTGCTCTGGTGAAACAGACACACCTAAGGAAAAGAATCCACCCACACACTCTTACACACACACACTCTTACACACACAGATCATGCTATCAACTTGCCAGGGTATGGAGCAAGAGAATCCACTCACAAACAACCTTGTTTCCCATATGTATTATATTACATATATGTGTAATATGTATATGTAAGTACCTATATGTAATAATGTGGCATTTGTATTGTATATATGTATATATATATATATACATATGCAACTATATGTAGTAATGACCCAGATGTAATATATACATATACATGCATGTGTCATATATATTATATATATATTATATATATATTATATAAGTACCTACATGAAAGAATATGTCATTAAATATATATACACCTATATATAACAACATCTATATATGTCCTATATGTATAATATTTAATTTTATGTAGGTACTTTTACATAAATACATTTAGGATAATATACATGTAAAGTATTTAGTAGTTACCTATATATAATACATACACAGCATTATGACACGTAGCTACTTCCATATATACAATACATACTGCACATTATTTAATGTATATCCTATACGTATTATATGTACGGAATACTTATATGTATATTATCTTATATGTAATGTATAAATGTAAACACCATGCCCCACTATGTATTAAATATGTATGAGAAGCTGCATGTAAATTGTACCTTATGTATTATATTTAAGTGTATATATATATATATATATATATATATATATATATATATATATATATATATATATATATAAATTCAGTTTTGAGGTCAGGCTGACTTTAACCTCAGTAACAATCTATAGTTTCTTTCAGTTTTAAATAAAGAACCAGGGACTTTCTGTAGTCTGTTTCTGTATTTGTGTTGTTCTCGTACTTTCGACCTGTTTAACTCTGGCTGTCCTACAAACACTTTTGTCCTGAAGTGCAGAAAAACAAACACGCACACACCCACACCCACACTGTTATCTCCAACACCCTCTCTGCCTGGCATGTGTGTGTGTGCTAATCATTTCCGTACAGATCTGTAGCTGACCGCGTGTATGGCCCGGCCTCCGGATAACCCTCTCTTCCTTTACCCTGACCGTGCCCTCATACCCGCCCTGTCCACTTAAACGGCTATTATACACTTATTCTAACATTAAGGGTCTTCACCAATGACTGTGGAATCGCTCTGTCGTTTATAAGAGCCCATATAAAGAGCCTTAGAGGTTAAGAGTTTCACATTTCAGCTCCTCAAACGTAACAAACGCGTACCAGCAATATACACTACATGGATGTCCCAAAAGTATTGGGACACCTGCTTATTTATTGTTCCTTCTATAATCCAGGTTATTAAAAAGTTTGCTGTTTGCTGTCCAGGGAAGAAGGCTACTTCTACTAAATTTGGAGGAGCATTGCTGTGAGGATCTGATTGCATTCAGCGACAAGAGCATTGCTGAGGTCAGGATGTTGGATGATGATCACCACCCCATCTCATCATCCCCAACTCCCCAACTCCGTCCAAAAGTATTGGATGGAGCACCACAATCGTTCCGGAGAACACAGTTCTTCCACTGCTCCACAGCTCCTCAATGCTGGGGGCCTTTATACCCCTCTAGCCCACGCCTGGCATTAGGCAGCATGTCAATAAGCTTATGTAGGGGACTAGACAAGCTGCGTGTGTGCATTTGCACATCTGCGTCAGCAAGGGGTGAATGCATTCATTAGAAGGGGTGTTTCCCATAACGTTTGGACATAGGGTGTATTAAATGGGATCAAGCCAATGTAAACAAACCAGTCTGCAATACTGTCCAATAGTCTATGACCTTTCACACAAACTCCTGCTCAACTGCCAGGCCTCCTCCGTTTTATCAACTAGGGTGGAGTGTATTAAGGAACTGGGAGGGAGTGTGTGTGTGTGTGTGTGTGTGTGGTAGAGAAAGAGAGAGAAATTGCTTTTAGTGCTCTTCTCACTGCTATTTGCAAATGTGCCAAGGGTTTTTTAACAGCTTCAAAGCAATTCTCTCACACTATTTCATGCTCATAAGCTAAACTGTTTCACTGCTTGATTATAATGACAATAAGTTGCACTATTAGTCCAATAATAACCTCAGTTCCCTGCCTGACTTCCACAAATGTGCAACTGGAGGGCAAAAATTGGCTCGGAGGCACATCAAACCTCACTTACACCTTATAAAACATCACAGATCGCAATTAGACACCGATGCAGCACCCCAAACCACCGGAAATGAGTAATTCTCTTGTATATGAGCAGATTGTTCATCTAAACAATGCAAAGCAAGCCAATTAGAAATACCAATACACTCAAGGAACTTTAATATTGGTCCATTTTAAAGACATAATGACCTCGGCCCAGCCCCTCACCGACTGCAGACTGTTCACAGACGTGGACGGTCAAAGGGCTTGAATTCCCAAGATGCCATAATCATCTCTCCTGTCAATCTGCAGCGATGCTGGCCAATTACAGCTGTCTGTCAGCTCACACAGACACACACACCGAGCCGGGCCACCAGCGTCGTCCTCCGAGCACCCCCATCTGTCCTACGACCTTGTAAGGACCTTGTCACAGGAAATGATGTGAGGTGTCTCAATGTGTTTCAGAGGAAAGACACAGAGCCCCTCCCTGCCTGCCTGAGTATCTGACTGACTGATTATGTCGCACCATTTAAAAAACATTTGTAGGAGGGATGCATGTCCAAATGTTTGTGGACACCCCTTCTAATGAATGCATTCAGCTACTAACTTGCATCGCTGACACATGTGCAAATGCATACATACAGCTTGTCTAGTCCTTGTAGAGAAGTGCTGCCTACAAAATAGGGCTCCCTGGAGGAGCAGATCAACATGAACCTATCAGCACCGTTCTGCCTAAAGCCAGACGTGGGCTAGAGGGGTATAAAGCCCCCCAGCATTGAGCCGTGGAGCAGTGGAAGAACTGTGTTCTCCGAAGTGATGGTGGTGCTCCATTCAATACTTTAAGGATGAGTTCGGGATGAGTTAGGGATGAGGTGGGGTGGTAATTATCATCCAACATCCTGACCACACTTACGCTCTTGTTGCTGTATGCAATCAAATCCTCATAGCAATCCTCATAGAAAACCCAAGTACTTTCAATAATTAACATTTCGCTTTGCAACTTCTCAGGTATGTGGATGCTCAGCCCCTTATTATTCAGTTCTTCATCCCAATTACTAGGTAACTGTTGGAGTCCCACAGGGTTCTATTTTAGGGCCTATGAAACTGATAATTATGACAATAATGTAGTTATAAGAGTGGAGAACGGATGTATAGGCTTATATACATAATCTAAGGGCTTAATTAAGCTTTATTAATAATACATGTTAATCTTTAATCAATAAAGATTAAATTAAAAAACATTATGAGTTTTAACAACCCTGGGAGGCCTTCTGCGAAAGGAGTGATATTGATTGAGTAAATGGGGGGCAGAGAGTGTTAGGCATAAAACCACAGCCAGAATGGGCAGGTTTGATACGTTGCTGGCAGATTACTGACCTCTTTACCACCTTTTTATTCATTTTCATGGGCCTCGGAAGCAAATCTTTGTTTCTAAGTAAGTAACAGGAGTCGTTAATTAGTCCACAGACTCTACCGTTTTAAAGTGGATCAGGCTAGCTACCTTGCACACATTAACTAGGTATATCAGACAGACTCAGCTAGCAAATCCTCCATAAGTCTGATTACAAAGCATATGAATGCGAAGATGGTCATTTAGATTTTTTCCAAGTAGAAGACCGAGGGCGTCTTCACGCTTGTCTCCACCCATGACCCATGATTTTGGGCACGTTAGGGGGGGCAACGTTCATTCCATTCCATCTGTGGATCGACTGCTAAATGGTAGGACCTAGGATTGTCCACTTTTCATTATTTCCAGTGGACACCAGTACTCAGACAGAGAGGAACAGTGCGTTCTGGAGTCATGGCATGCAGGTGAGCAGTAGACGAAGTCACGTGACACAAATAACCAATCATGCAACCCCACACATTGCACCAGAAGTGGATAGCATCCAAGTGCTCAGCAGATCATTTACATTTACATTTAAGGCATTTAGCAGACGCTCTTCTCCAGAGCGACTTACAAAAGTGCTTCACTATTTACCCAAGAAAAACCTCAGCTAGTTTAAATAGACTAATAGTTCAAAGGTACCTCTAATCTTAGACTCTACTAAACACAAGTCAGTAAGGAGACCACTCTGCTATTCATCCAAGTACTCTCAGAAGAGGAGGGTCTTCAGTCTGGGTTTGAAGACAGTGAGCGTTGGACTCTGCTGTTCGGACACCCAGGGGAAGCTCGTTCCAGCACTTTGGTGCAGGACAGAAAAAAGTCTGGACGCTCGTCTTCCGTGGATTTTGAGGGATGGCGGGTCGAGCCGAGCCGTACTTGAAGCTGGAAGGGCTCTTGGTGCGGATCGGCTTTTGACCATTGCCATTAAGTATGGAGGGGCTGGCTGGTCTGTTCTTGGCTTTGTAGGCCAGCATCAGGGGTTTGAATACAATGCAGGCAGCAGCTACAGGAAGCCAGTGAAGAGAATGCAGCAGTCGAGTGACGTGGCTGGATGAGCTGCAGGGGACTGATGGTGCGCAGAGGAAGACCAGCCAGAAGAGAGTTGCAGTATCGCACCAGAGTCTGCTTGGAGTGAAGCTCAGACCACCGTTTTAGGGGGACCAGAGTTCTCAGAGGACCGCCGGTTCTCTAGACCGCTCCCTGGCACGAAAAACAGCTTTCAAACTTGTCCAAACAAACGTTCCCGGGTTCGAGGAAAAAAAGGGCTAGTGTGAGAACACCCTACATCAAAATCGATCAGGGCAGCTAACTAGCTAACGTTAACTGGGCGCTTACCACATAAGCTTGGCTAGCAGATCCTACATGTTACTGATTGTGAAGCACTTCAACTTATAATTTTTATAATATTTTATATTTATAATTAATATTTTCCCCAAAGCACTGGGACAGGAAACAGAACCAGGAATAAACATACTCACCAATGTCGTTCTCGTGATAGATGACGGAGTGGTAGGGCACGTTCTGTTCTTTGAGGTATCTCTCGGCCGGCTCCACATAGTACGTGCCCTGATGGCTCTGAATGAAGCCTTCAAACTTTCCATCCACGATGGAGCCATGGGTCAGACTGCCTTTCTCCCCTGAGGAACACACACACACACACACACACACACACACACACACACACACACACACACACACACACACACACACACAGGTCAGACGGTGAGAACCTGAGCCTGATTAATATGGACAGGGCAAACATTTACAGGTGTATGCATTATAGTCATGGGTGGTATATGATTCAGTCAGCAACACTGTTCCATAAGGCTTATCCCAAACCTTCCATCATTCCAGAGAACACCATTCTTCCACTGCTCCACAGCTCAATGCCGGGAAGCTTTGTACCCCTCTAGCCCACGCCTGGCAGCATGGAGCCAAGCTGGTTTGCTATCCGCACCAGAGAGTCCTATTCTATTGGCAATACTTCTCTACAGGGACCAAACTAAGCTGTGGGTGCAAACGGTGCAACTTAAAGTAGCTGAATGCATTCATTAGAAGAGGTGTCCACAAACTTTTGACATTTAGTGTAATGTTACTTTAAGGGTAGTTTATCAGTTAAAGGTTAAAGTAAGGGGTTTTAGAGTCAGACTGGAGAGAAGTTTCTAAAAACTGCCTGATATGATATTATTTTCTTCTATATTTCTCTCTCTCTCTTTCACACACACACACACACACACACACACACCGCCCCACTGACCTCCAGATCTGTCTCATAATGACCGTTTTAATGGGCTCCATAAACTCCGCTAATGTCACTGACAATCAAAGCAGAGGAGCTTATTAAACAACAAAAGGATGAGCTCTCTCTCCCTCTTTCTCTCTCTCCCTCTCTCTAAGAACTCTCTCTACAGATGAACAGGTCTCAAAGCAGGAAGGCGAAGCAGACAGTGAGGCTTACTGAGCTGGGCCTGAACGATGGGGATTGCTGGCAGGAATACAGGAAGCCTCTCAGAATGCTATCAGTCGGCTGAGTGCTATCTGTTCTCAGCTTTGTGTGCCAGTCCAAAGGGAAAAGAGAAACAGGCTGGGCTTCGCACTGCCAAGAGAAGTTTACTCCACTGACCCGTGGCAGGGAGAAAGTCGCCCCTAATGCCAGAAGGCCTTGATAATGTGCCTCAGCGTGAGAGAACACCTACAAGAGAACCACCATCAAAACAGAACACTGATTTTCTGGCTCCAGTGGCACCGGTCAAAGGGTGGGATCCACATATTAAGCAGCAAGTGAACAGTCAGTTCTTAAAAGAGGGAAAATGGGCGAGCGTAAGAATCTGAGCCAAGAACCTGTGATGTGATGTTGTAGACGACTGGGTCAGAACATCTCCAAAACATCAGGCAGGTCTTGTGGGGTGTTTCAGAAATATGCAGTGGTCAGCACCTACCAAACGTGCTCAAGCAAGGACAACCAGTGGTCATGGGCGCCCAAAGCTCACTGATGCTTATGGAGGTCCCACCTCACAACTTACAGGACTTAAAGGAGGATCTGCTGCTGATGTTAGTCTTGGAGCCAGATACCTCAGGACACCCTCAGAGGTCTTGTGGAGTCTATGACTTGAAGAGTGAGAGCTGTTTGGTGGCATACGGGGGACCTACACAATATTAGGCTGGTGGTTTTAATGTTATGGCTGATCATTTATTTGATTCTTACTATTAAACCTGCTGTTGGAGTTTTCCGTCCTTCACACAGCCAGTACCAAGAGGAGCAGAGCAGCTCCCATCCATCCTACTCACGCACACACTCACTCCCTCCCTCGCTCTCGCTCACTTTTTCCACTCCCTCATTCCAGGACGAATGAAGATCAACAGGAAACTGAATGTGCAGGTGGACCGTGACAGCAGTCAGCAACAGAAAGACAGTTCCAGCCAAACAACGTTCAAAGCTTCTCTTCAGCTACTCTAAACATGGCCAAACTAGAGGAGATGATCTACTGCAACAGATATCTGCATTTCCTGGTGTTGGTTAAGGACTGAATTGGTGATCAGGGCTCTGAACTGGTTAATGGATCCATAGAATTATGTTAACCTATTTGACAAGGGTTCAATTCCCCAAGCAGACAAGCAGACCACGCTCTACTCCTAGGGCAAGACTCCTACCTCTACATTACATGCATCTATTAGAACATGTGATTTTTACAGGAATACTGTTTATCGCTACAGGATTCCTACTGTATTGTGGTATTTTGAATAACGGTGAACCTTCTGTTGTGCAAGAGCACTCCTGGCACAGCGAGTCTGAGTGTTCGGTCAATCTGGTCCATTCCTAGGCTGCAAGCCCCAGGGAAATCTGGGAAAGCTGAACTCCTAACCAGACATCATGCTGACTGATGCAGGATGCTGCCGTTGCCGCTGGAGGTGGCAGAAGAAGAGAGAAGAGGGAGAAAAGAGAGAGTCGGAATTCTAGAGTCTCTAGAGTTAGAAATGAGGGAGGAAGGAAGGGAGGGATGGGTGGGTGGCTGGAGGGTAGGATGGATGACCGAAAGGATAGATGGAAAGATGGAAAGATGGAGGAATGGTGGAAAGGATACTGACCGCTGACAGCTGCAGATGTAAGGATGGCTGAACAGATGGATGGATGGCTAGAGGGATAGCTGGACGGAAGGATGGATAAAGGGATGGATGGCTGAAGGGAGGGATTAGAGCAGGGATAGATGGATGGGTGGGTGGACGAATAGATGGGTGGAAGGATTGATGGACTGAGAGGACAGATAAATGGAGGGTGGGTGGATTAGGTGGGAGGAGAAATGGACGAGGGAGTGGAGGCACGGCTGACTGGAAGGATTGATGGTTAGATGGAAAGATGGATGGAAGGATGGATGGTTAGAAGGATAATGACAGCTGACGGGTGCAGATGAAGGGATGGCTGAAAGGATGGATGGGTGGAGGGATGGCTGAATGGAAGGATGGATTAAGAGATGGATGGAGGGAGGGACAGATTGAAGGAGGGATAAATGGATGGGTGGGTGGACGAATAGATGTGTGGAAGGATGGACGGACTGAAGGACAGGAAAGATAGATAGAGAGGTGGATGGATTAGATGGAAGAAAAAATGGATGAATGGAAGGATAGATGAATAGATGGAAGGATGGAGGAATGGATGGATGGTTGAAAGGATACTGACAGCTGCAGATGTAGGGATGGCTGAACAGATGGATGGATAATGGGATGGATGGCTGGAGGGAGGGATATAGATATATAGATATAGAGGGGTGGATGGATTAGAAGGAAGAAGAAATGGATGAATGGAAGGATAGATGGATAGATGGAAGGATGGCTGGAGAGATGGAAGGATGGAGGTAAGGATGGATGGATGGTTGGAAGGATACTGACAGCTGATAGCTGCAGATTAAGGAATGGCAGAAAGGATGAATAGGTGGATGGATGGTGGATGGCTGAAAGAACGGATGGGTGGAGGGAGTGATTGATTGCTAAAGGGTGGCTGGGTGGAGAGATGACTGGATATATTGATGCTGATGGTGGAATTATTAGTCGCTGCTCATTAGAAAATAATGGATCATCTAGCTTGCTGTCGCCCACCTTCTGGTATAAAGTCAATGCAGCATGAGAGAGCGGCAAGAGGATTTAAAATATGCATCATTATCACAACTAATTATTGAAGATTCATACAAGAGGAGGGGCTAAACTGATGATTATTTTAACTGTAATCCTGTTCAATAATTAATAACACCAGCTTTACCAGCTCCCATAAAATAAACCAAGAAATCCTGGAAAACATACAAACCACTTCTCACAGACTGAAGCTGATCAGTTTACCAAAGACGTCTCCGTCTCTCTCTCTCTCTCTCTCTCTCTCTCTCTCTCTCTCTCTCTCTATTCTAACACAGTAGAATGAGCGCTGAAAGGCCTGCAGGAACCCTGTAGCTCCACTGATGACTATCACTTCAGAATGAAAAGCCCAGAGAGGACATGCTATTGAAAAGGAAAGAGACGGCAATTTTAGGGCTGGATTTAATAGAACTGTTCCAACTGTTTGCACTTGCTATTTCAGTAACACAATCAGCGGCAGGAACGCAGCTAATGCTCCAGCCAATCTCAGGCCATCTTAAGAATTCTGCGCCAGCGTGGCTCTTTGCCATTTTCTGAATGCTTAAATCAGGGCCGTAATGCGGGGCGAGGCGTTCCGGAGTGCATGGGTGCCGTTCTTGCGAGATGAGGAGGACAGAACCGAGCAGTGTTAAGAGGTATGACCTGCAGCTCCTGCAAAACACTGCGAGAACAGAACAGCCAATGCTAATACAACAGAAGGGAGGGAGGGGGAAAGAGAGAGGGGGGGATAAAAAGGTGGAGAGATACAGAAAGCTGAAGGATAATGTTGTAATTAGCATATTTAAATAGATTTTTTGTTTTTGTTTTTGTTTTTTTACAGGATTCTGTATTTTCTCGAACAGAAAACAGGAAAGAGAAAGCTCAAGTTTTCAACAGTCAACCTCCCCTTTTACATAAACACTCTCTCATTAACATCACAGCACACCAGAGGAGGACCAGAGAGGAAGGAGGAGAGTCAGACTCTGAATTCTGGCGTCTGAGAGACTCTCATTCTCGTATGAGTATGAGACTCGTATGGGCAGAGGAAAGGAAGGATGGGTGGCAGGATTATGGATCAACTGAAGTATAGAAGGATGGATGGAGGAATAGATGGAATAGATGGAGGGATAAAAAAAAAAACTAAACAATGGATGGATGGAAGGATGATGGATACATGGATGAAACGAGGGAGGGATAGTGGGATGTCTGGCTGGCTGGATAAACGAATAAAAATGAATAGAGGGATCTATGAAGGGATGGATGATGGATGGAGGAATTTTACACTATTATGACTCTATGGGTTATGCAGCGGTACACAGCAGCAGTTCTGGAGAGAGGTTCTCCTCCTGCAGCTCCACCACCAAACCTCCATAGTGCAGTAGCAGCAGCGTTCCGGCCCAGAGTGGGAATGACGGAGACGCCGTTCTCCCTGTTACAGTCAGTGCAGGAGCATCAGCAGGATCGTTTAACGGCACAACTCATACCGAACGCTGCCTCAATTTTTTACTTTTTATAATACATAAATTATGTGTGAATTATTAAATGATGCAATCAGTTTCACTCTGTCTCAGTTTCTCACACACACACACACACACACACACACACACAAGTTAAAAGCACTGGCTATCTCAGCCTCTGCCTGCTCACGGTAAAGGAAGCCATGTGAATGTGTACGCCCTTTAGTGTAAACAAATTGTGTATAAACACACACACACACACACACACACACACACACACACAGTTTGATTTCTGCTCCAAGTGAATAAGCTCTTGAATTTCTCATCAAACGAAGCAGCCCACTACAAAAACAATTTCTACAACTCTCTCTCTCTCTCTCGCTCACCCACACAACAGATAAACTCACAAACAGCAAATAAATAAATTAGATTGAAGATGTGTTTCCCTGGTAACTATAGAGAGTGTGAGTAAAGGGGGATGGTGTTTACGGTTCGGTCTGTGTGTGTGTGTGTGTGTGTGTGTGTGTGTGTGTGTGTGTGTGTGTGTGTGTGTGTGTGTGTGTGTGTGTTTCTGCACTTACCGAACAGCTCTCCTGTGTAAATGTGTGAAGTGTCGTACGGCGTCTCCACTCCGGAGATTTCCACCTTCAGATCAGGATCAAACAGAGAGACATCCCTCTTCATCCGCAGATTAAAATGCCTGAGAGAGAGAGAGAGAGAGAGAGACACACAGAGAGAGAGAGAGAGAGAGAGAGAGAGAGAGAGACACACAGAGAGAGAGAGAGAGAGAGAGAGAGAGAGAGAGAGAGAGAGAGAGAGAGAGAGAGAGAGAGAGAGACACACAGAGAGAGAGAGAGAGAGAGAGAGAGAGAGAGAGACACACAGAGAGAGAGAGAGAGAGAGAGAGAGAGAGAGAGAGAGAGAGAGAGAGAGAGAGAGAGAGAGAGAGACACAGAGAGAGAGAGACACAGTTTGATTCTCCAGATCGTTTTTTTTTTTGTTTTTTTTAGCACATGAGCTTAATGTTATTTGAAAGCACAGCCGGCATCTCTCAACAGAGCCAACTCTGGAGACCTCAACCTTTTCAAATGTAATCTGCAGGAAAATTTCAATTTGTGACATCACAAGCATCAAACACACTCCAGACAGGCCGTCTTTGCAGCTCAGTTTCCATATAACCTCCCTGGACCAAAAATTAGTAGGTGGTAGTAACTTCAGGTTCCTGCAGATGGCGCTGCACGAGGACGATGGGGCTATAAATACCTGCAGGGTGTGTGAGGGGATTTATGGATTGAGAAGAGGTGGTGCAGTGCAGGGAGGGTCTTGTTGAATGTGTGGAAAATGGGTCAGAAAGCAGATACAGTTAATGATTGGTGAGTGACTTTCAGCATTTGGACCATAGTGTGAAGGAAGTAGCTGAATCTGCAGGTGTATGGAAGCATACGGTCATACGGGTCTACTAGCAGTGGCAGAAATCTCAGTCACTCTCACTTCTGCTCAAGAATGTCCTGTAGGCTGGGATTTCTGCCACTGCTGGTAGACCCGTATGACCGTATGCTTCCATACACCTGCAGATTCAGCTCCTTCCTTCACACTATAGTCTTTGGCCACGCCAAAATACAATCACTCCCATTTATACAAACACAAACATCAGATCAGATCAGTCTCCGCATTAAGAGACGCTGATTTGATCAGTGGGCAAAATGACTGTACTGGGACATCCCTAATTATTGGTGTGTCTAATCAGTCGCAATGTATCCGAGAGCATCCAGGAGCCAAACCTTTACTAATGACAAGCTCAAATGATACTCAGCTCATTTTTAGGAAGCATCGCAGTGTTATGCAGTGTTTTACAAGCATAAACACACTCTTACTGCTGAGAGAAACAGTCTGCTCAGACTTTTACACAGTGCCGCATTGCCAGCTCACTCTTCAGAGAACAGCACCATTTTGCGCGAACACCTGCTCATGGTCACAGCGCCCACGGACCATTTAGCACCATAAAGCTAGTCAGTGCCAGTCCAGCTCAGCTCTCATTACAAAAACCACTTCATTTCATTCTACAGTAGAGCTGCTGCTGCTGCTGCTGACGGAGAACGCCACAGGTAACACTCGTAGACCAACAGAAAACCAGGGCTACCCATTATATCAGGGCTATGACCATTCCCATCCATTATATTATTAATCTACTGCCGGACCATCACTGGGAGATCGCAGGTCTAACCCCTAGTGATGCCATAGCCATCTGTGGCCAGGGATCTCTGGCCTGGGTAGGATGCCCCCCCTGTTTAGTACTCTACAGAATTTAGTACTCTACAGAATACTCAATAAATATATATATATAAATGTGTCCACAGGGTCTTTAAAAGGCACCCAGAGCTGAAATACTCATGAAAACTGCAATATGAATGGGCGGAGCTAAACTGCTGCATTCTGACTAGGCTGATGTATGTAAATTAGCTGGATCTTGTGAAATCAGAGAGGCAGTGAATTCCAAAAAGGCTGTTTTGCCGCTTATGTTTTATATCTGGACTGTGCAGATTGTTTCATGATTAATCATTAATTATATTATTTTCTATATTATATATTATGTGAATTGTTTCATTACCTTATTAATTTCCTTTATACTTTCAGTTTTCCATGATAGGGGCTCTTTAAAGTATTCATCATGTGAAATTCCAAAAAATCTCTGAAGCTTCGACTACAGGGAAACGTCTTACACACTGAGTAACTGTGACGGCCCCAAAGAAAGCTTAGTACTCAAACAGACGGTGTTTGTAATGTGGAGCACTCGCTCTGTTCCAGAAATGATCTGGCAGGGGACAAATTATGTCCATTTCCCAGCACAACACATATAATGAAAACATTATAAGACTACATTTCCCATCATGCACTGACTCATCAGCTGGCAGAGAAAGTGATGACTCACAGCAGCATCAGTCAAACCTCATTTACGTTTAGGGCCTTTCAGCAGACGCTCTTCTCCAGAGCGACCTACAAAAGTGCTTCCCCGTTTACTCAGATATGCAGCTTAATAAAGCTGCACTGATTGGCTGTCAGTTTGCATATTTCAATGCACAGGCCAACTACTGAGATTCCAATATCTACTATAATGTACTATCCAATACCTACTATGAATGAATCAGTATCCGCTATGCATAATTCAGTATCCACTATTGATTATTCAGTATGTGCTATGATATTCAGTATTTACTATGAATTAGTCAGTACATACTGTGAATTATTCAGTATCTACTTAGGTTTATTCTGTATACACTAGGAATTATTCAGTATCTGCTATGAATTATCCAGTATCCGCTATGAATTATTCAGTTTCCTCTATGAATTATCCAGTATCCACTATGAATTATTCAGTTTCCTCTATGAATTATCCAGTTTCCTCTATGAATTATCCAGTATCCGCTATGAATTATACAGTATCTGCTATGAATTATTCAGTATCCGCTATGAATTATTCAGTATCCGCTATGAATTATCCAGTATCCGCTATGAATTATCCAGTATCCGCTATGAATTATTCAGTTTCCTCTATGAATTATTCAGTTTCCTCTATGAATTATCCAGTATCCACTATGAATTATTCAGTTTCCTCTATGAATTATTCAGTTTCCGCTATGAATTATTCAGTTTCCTTTATGAATTATCCAGTATCCGCTATGAATTATTCAGTTTCCTCTATGAATTATCCAGTATCCACTGTGAATTATTCAGTATCTGCTATTAATTATTCAGTTTCTTCTATGAATTATCCAGTATCCGCTATGAATTATTCAGTTTCCTCTATGAATTATCCAGTATACACTGTGAATTATTCAGTATCTGATATGAATTATTCAGTATCTGCTATGAATTATTCAGTTTCCTCTATGAATTATCCAGTATGAATTATTCAGTATCCGCTATGAATTATTCAGTATCCGCTATGAATTATTCAGTATCCGCTATGAATTATTTTGTATCCACAATGAATTATTCAGTATCTGCTATAAATTATTCAGTATCTGCTATGAATTATTTTGTATCCACAATGAATTATTCAGTATCTGCTATAAATTATTCAGTATCTGCTATGAATTATTTTGTATCCACAATGAATTATTTAGTATCTGCTATAAATTATTCAGTTTCCTCTATGAATTATCCAGTATACACTGTGAATTATTCAGTATCTGCTATGAATTATCCAGTATCCGCTATGAATTATTCAGTATCTGCTATGAATTATTCAGTATCTGCTATGAATTATTCAGTTTCCTCTATGAATTATCCAGTATGAATTATTCAGTATCCGCTATGAATTATTCAGTATCTGCTATGAATTATTCAGTATCCGCTATGAATTATTTTGTATCCACAATGAATTATTCAGTATCTGCTATAAATTATTCAGTATCTGCTATGAATTATTCAGTTTCCTCTATGAATTATCCAGTATGAATTATTCAGTATCCGCTATGAATTATTCAGTATCTGCTATGAATTATTCAGTATCCGCTATGAATTATTTTGTATCCACAATTAATTATTCAGTATCTGCTGAGTTATTCAGTTTCCAGTATTAATTATTTAGTTTCCACTATGAATTATTCAGTACAATGAATTTAATATCACTATTTGAGGGTGCAGTATTAAAGTATAGGCTACAGACCTGAATCAGGCCTTCAGGGTTTAGAGATAAAACTCAAATAGATCACACAACCTACACGACGGACCTGGAGGGCAGATTAGGAGCGGTCACTGCGGATATTACACTAGGAGTAAAACACCAGTCATTCTGACACCAAATACATTCAATTACAGAAGCTGAACTTGTGCAAACACATTCATTTCAGAGACAGAGGATGATCCGTGTCTCTAAAGGAATACTGATACTCAGCAACACTGCGCTAAAAGGAGGCGGCTGGGAGAGGAATGAGCAGTGTGTGCTGAGCTGTAGAGCTTCTCGGTGTGTTTTGAATGATTCTGCTGCTGGGCGTCCGCAAATGAACGCAGGGAGGATTAATGAGGAACACAATCGTTCAGAGCAGGAGATCAGCAGTTTGTTTTGTTGACAGTCACACACACACACACACACACACACACACACACACACAGCTGCATTAACACGCCTCGCATACAGCAGTTATATTGCTGCAAATCTGACGCACCCTAGAGGCAGCATCACACACTCTAATGTGTTACAGCTGGGCCCCCTGTGTGTGTATGTGTGTGTCTCTAAAACACACCTGGGGTCTAAAGAGACTTAAATTCTGTATTATCGAAACACTTACACACACAGACACACACACACTATTACACTTACACACACACACATAAAGGCATATTTATTTTACAGAGTAGATCAACCCCTTAGTATTAGCAAGTCTCCACCCCCGTCAGCACATCTGAAAAAATGCACGTTAGAGGCGGGGTAGAAAGCAGCCAATCAGAGCAGCTCTGTCTCATTCCTCACCCTCTACATAATACAGAGAAATGCCCTTCAGTTCATCATCAGTTAAGGCCCATTTACACTTCTGCGGCACATCAACACAGAGTCTACTTCATAGATAACCCTCTATATTAGTGCATACCTTAGTCTGCCCTTAAAGGGGGGTCTCAGTTAGGTCTCAGGGTCCATGTGAGTTTTGTACATGGGTGTTCTTCATATGTCATATTCGCCTCTTTTATCTGTATTATAGCCTCATTACTGTATGACGAAACCTGTGACATGGGTTATTGTGTACCATTAATAAATTCATCTGTGTGACCATAAACTAATATGAAGTTTGGCCTACTGATTTATTATTGTACTGTTTTTTTTATTATTCTGTATATATGTAAGTAAGAGCACCAAGAGCTATTCTAACTTAATCTCTTAATAAGGTTCTTCTGGTTCTTTGGGTAATTCAAATTGAATATGTATATTTAAGGCCCGGTCATACAGGGGAAAAAAAAGGGCAATACAGGAATACAGGGTAGAAACAACATGGGCGAGGGAAGACCCAAAAAGAGGAACACTGGGAGAGTCACTGTTAGGTAATTACAGTACTTAGCACAGTTAGGAGTGTGTTACTGACACAGGACTGAGGAGACACAGGTCTAAAAGTAAACAGTCCATACAGTCCAGCCTGCTTCCCATTGGTTGAGGTGGCACGCAATGAGCAGTGACCAAAAGTCTGGGGTATCCTGGGAAGCGGAGTTCTTGGAGCTAGTAGTGTGAGCAAGAGAACCGGGTTGCCTGACATGGACCAACACTGGACCAACCCTGAAAACCATACACTCCTGTGTAAGTATTGTTATGTTATGATGTTTATAATGATAAAAGGGTTAAAAAAAAAATCACACAACACAAATAAAGCAGGAGAGAGGACGAGCAGAAAGAGAGATGGACATGAAGTCCCACAGGGCAAGTGGACAGGTGGAAGGAGACAGACTTTGCCTGTCTAATTAACCCCCCCCCCCCAATCACACACACACACACACACACACAGGCCATGTCACCCAATTTAAAAGGCAGAACAGCAGAACATCTGCCCTAATCAACAACCAAAACAACAAGAACAGCGAAAGTCAACCAAGTCACTCTGACACGACTGCACACTTCTGATGCTGCAGAGCTGAGGCATTATTGGGACGCGCTGAAAAAAGAAAAGCATGAAAATATTAACAAAATACAGCCGTGGTTTTAAAGTGATTACCTTAACGACATCAACACAATACATTAACACCATGTTATTAAAGCTGGAAACTTTTTTTCTACTTTCTGCAGAAGTGCAGACTGCAGCCCAACCGCAACCTTAAGCAGACGACGGCTTGTGAGAGGCCTGTGGACAGGAACCCACAACCTGCATACAGGAGAGCAGGAGCAATAGGCTACAGTCACTGAACATATACACCGACTCCACGAGACCTCCAAAGGTGTCCTGTGGTATCTGGCAATCAGAACTTCAGCAGCAGATCCTTCTTTAGGTCCTGAAAGTTGTGAGGCGGGGCCTCTATGAGCATCTATGAGCCCTGGATAGCCAGTTCACCAGTTGTCCTTCGTTGGAGCACCTTTGGTAGGTGCTGATCACTGCACACCAGAAACACCCAACAAGACCTGTCTGATGTTCTGGAGATGTTCTGACCCAGCCGTCTAGAACATCACAGTTTGGTTCTTGTCAAAGTTCAAAATCTTCACCTGCTCCCCAATATATAGATCCCAACCCCTGATAGGAGCCATTGGAACCAGAAAATCAAATGTTATTCACTGCACCTGACCTGTGGTTATAATGTTATGGCTGATTGGTGTAGGGTTGAAATAACGGGGTTGAAGCAGTCTACTGTCGAGATACAGAAAACTGCTGATATCTGAAGAGTAATTCCACATTCCATTGATCTTAAGTGTGTGTGTGTGTGTGTGTTTACTCAGGGTGGGTAACGATTGTAGATGAAAGGAAATGGAGGGAGATGAAGGGATATTTAGCAATATCCACAAATTAGCACAACACAGTTCATAAACTAACCCCCAAATGCAGGGACGAGACGTCCCTCAGACGGGTTTTTATATTTGGCACAGAAGCGTGGCACCTGCTACCACAGCTGGAGGCATCAACATCTGGAAGGTTGTTTTCTCATACATAAAAGAGGACCAAATGCGCTCTATTATGTCATGGACTGAGTTGGGCTTACAGACATACAGAACAGGGTGTCATCGCTGTCACACAAAATCCTCCTCATATCTCGAAAACATGACAGCTTTACATCCAACATCCTAAAGGTAAAGGTGCACGTATTTGTCACTGTACACTGTGTGTGAACACACACACACACACACTAGTGAACTAGGGGCAGTGAGTACACACACACCCAGAGTGGTTGGCAGCCAACTCCAGCACCTTGCTCAAGGGCCTAAAAGTGGCCGGGAATCGAACCCACAACCTTGTTATCAATAGCCCAGCACTCTAACCGCTGAGCCACCACTGCCCCACCACATCCTGACCTCACAAACACTCTTCTTAAATGCAAACAAAACCTCACTGCAATGCTCCTCCAAAATCTAGTAGAAAGTCTTCCCTGGACAGTAGAGACAGTTACTCCAACTCCAAAAGCAGGGTAAACTTGCTTTAATACCGTTCATTTTGAAAGATACATGGAGTGTGCAGGTGTCCCAATACTTTTGTCCATTTAGTGTCTGTGAATAATCCCCGTTTTGCATTGGGTCTAATTTAATAAGCAATCTGGGCTGAAACACTCCTCAAGTTCAACATAAATGGGTGGGCTATTCCTCTGTATGCTGAATGGGTGAATAGCCATAATTAAGCTGTTTTTTATGACATAAAAAACAAAAAAACATCAAATTCAAAACCGAAGTTTGGGCAAAACAGTGTTGAAATACTACAAAGCCGTTATAAAAATTGAGGAACAGTTGTTTTCCCAAGACTTGGGCTCTTTAACAGCAAATGAGAACATGCTGTATAGCAATGTTACACCTCAGGCGTTGAGAATAGTTGAATGGCTCTTTCATTAAAACACCCGAAATAAGGAAAAACTTCTAAACACTACATGACACAAAAAAACACCAGCATGTTTTCTACTCTCCAAATGACTCACCAGCACTGAGAGGGAGTGTGCAATATAAAACACCAAAACATCAACTCACATTTTCCACATTTCTGAGTAACAAGCCAGTGTAAACAGACCAGCTCTCCATCAGTGGCGATCAGGGAGGAGAGTTAGCATGTACCACCATAACTACTCTAAAACAGTCAGAAGTCAGGAGTCAGAGTAGACTGGAGAGCTCTGAGAGCCGGCAGAGGAAAAACAAACAGCGAAAAAAACAGAAACAGAAAGTGAGGCTGGATTACAGCGAAAGAGCTGCAGCGCTGCAGCAGATTCATCAGAACCATCAGCCATTCCACAGGCTGAGCTATCACAGCCGTACCTCTCAGATCTTTCCACAGGTTGAACCACACCTTCTCGACCTCGCTCTCTATTTTGTGGGTAAACAGGGTCAAGGCCTGAGCTCATATCATAGGCCTATTTATACACACACACACACACACTACATGGACAAAAGTATTGGGACACACCTCTACATTACTGAATTCAGGCGTTTCATTTAGTTCCATGGCCGCAAGCATATAAAATCCAGCCCCTAGCCCTGCAGTCTGCCTTTCTTCCAGAAAGGAGGTTCTAAAGAGCTCACTGAACTCCAGCGTGGTTCTGTATGTAATAGGAGACACCGCTGCACCAACAACAACAAGTCAGCTGGTGAAATTTAGACCATCCCTCCTAGATCTTCCTCCATCAGCTGTGAGTGGTATTATTAATATTGAACAGTGGAAGAGTTTAGGAGGAACAGCTCACAGAGAGCAGCTCAGCCACCGAGTGTCTGTCAGACCACGTAAAGTTACAGAGCGGGGTCAGGGCCGAGTGCAGAGCTCCAGACCTGCTGCTGCTGCTGGTAGAGCTTAGAGTGAAGGGGGACCAGCTCCAGATTAATGGATGGTTTAGAATGGAGTGTCATAAGAGCTCCTGTTGGTGTAATGTGGAGATGTCCCAATACTTTCTTACAATTTCTTACAATCTGGGAGAAGTACACACCATCCTGACAGCTACTATGTATGCCATAACATTAAAACCACATGCCTAATATAGTGTAGGTCCACACACTTCACTTGTCGGTGGCTTTAATGTTATGGCTGATCGGTGAACACTTGCCTCACTTCAACAAGAAGGAGAATACAGCACCTAAAGGAGCTGCTGTAGAGTGAACGGACTATGTAGAACCATGTTTGTTCAAAAGGAGTTTTACCCCATGTATGAAGACACCCTAGAGACGTCCCGCCCCTCTGATGAACAGGGATTCTCCTCCTGACTCACATAAACACACGCCCACTTTTCTTTTCACTGCTGCCCAGCGACAGGTGACTTCATGGCCGTGTCCACAGCTCCCAGTGGAAGCCCCTTAATTAAGCCTGTTAGCCCATGACTCACACTCTCATTAGTGTCCTCCATCTCTCTGTCAAACCCTAAGGAGAGTGCTCAATTAGCATCACACACATGCACACACACACACACACACACACTTCGGTCAGGAAAAAGGGCTACATCTAACCACCTCATGACTTTAATGATATACTGTGGAATAAAACCTGCTGATAATCCGACGCTTCCAGTGCTAATAATCCTTTTTAAAAAGTCCTGGTGAACCTAAAGAGCTTTACTGCTAATTCTTTAACTCGCACATTTAGAACATGGGCCCGAATTCCTGTTAACTGGTAGAGAGAGTGTTCAATGTGATGCTCGCTCGACCCTTACATTATTATTTTTAATCTCTCAAAGTGTCTAGTTTAAAGACTTGAACCACCTCGTGATGCTGGAGCAGTTCAATAATGCCAGGTGTGGGCTAGAGGGGTATAAAGCCCCCCAGCATTGAGCTGTGGAGCAGTGGAAGAACTGTGTTCTCTGGAATGATGGATGTTGGTGCTCCATCCAATATTTTTGGGATGAGTTAAAGATGAGGTGGGATGGTGATCATCCAACAGCATGACCTTACTCTAACACTCTTGTTGCTGAATGCAATCAAATCCTCACAGCAGTGCTCCTCCAACATCTAGAAAGTCAACTTCCCTGGACAGTAGAGACAGCTACTCCAACAAAAGCAGGATCAGTTCTCTTTATTCCCCTGGATTTCAGAAGAAACAGTGAATGAGCAGGTGTCCAAATACTTCTGTCCATATAGTGTATCATCTTGGAGGTGGTGTAGGTGGGATAGGTAGATAGGGTATGCCTATAAGGGCATTTAGGGTACCAAAATAGAACTCTATCCAATACTATCTCCACCCGCCTCATTAGAAAAAGCTGTATTTTCGCCATTAAATGCGGACCAGGACCAGGACCAGCAGACATCAGCCTGAGAAACTGACCAGCACTGTTAAACTCAAAACAGCTGTTCTTCAGGACCACACCTTCAAAAAGTACACGTCCTGTTTTGTCCTCGGAGGGTAAATGAAGGAAATGCCGAAGCGAAAGTAAAACATGTTCTAAACAAAAACAGGCAAAGGGAGAGGCTCCCGAACCGCCACGATCCTGCGAAGGGGTCAGCAGACTTCTAAACACAGCCATGTGAAACGTAGGAGATTCACATCCTGGGTAATGCAGTGCACTGCCAAAAACAGCAGGACTTCAGAGTAAACGTGAGCCTGCAATGGAGCAAAGTGGAGCGGAATCCGAGGGTGGGGCGTTCAGTTTGAGAAATGACTCCCCTGAAACCGACGACACCTCCAGTGAAAAGGTCTTCGTCAGATAGGAACCTTTCACACGAGAAATGAAACTTTAATTGAGTCCCGTAGACACATCAAAATGCCATCCGAATGTGACAGAGGAGTGAAGGTCAATAAACACCTCAGCATTTATCTAGACTTAGACTGAAAAACAGCATCCAGACAGACATCAGGGTCACCCCGGTCTATTAGTACTGATAAACTACAGCTGACTGTCAAGCCTGAGAATCAGCCAGTCAGTATTAGTTTAGGGTCTCTGTTAGGGCCTCTCCTCCTCATTATGTGGTAATCAATCAATCAATCAATCAATCAATCTATCTATCTATCTATCAATTTTCATTAAATCTACTTTAATCAACAACCCTGCAGCACTTTACCCTAAAACAATGTTTTTTTTCTTCTTTGGAGTAACTGTCTCTTCTGGGAAGCTTGGAGGATCACCATTGAGGATATCTCCTCCTCAATTCATCCCAAAAGTACTGGATGGAGCTCCACCACCATCATTCCCGAGAGCACAGTTCTTCCACTGCTCCACAGCTCAATGCTGGGGGGCTTTATACCACTCTACTAGCCCACACCTGGCTTTATTAGGCAGCATGGAGCCAATAGGTTCATCATGTTTATCTGCTCCAGAGAGTCCTATTCTATTGGCAAGCTGTGCGTGTGTGTGCATTTGCACATCTGCGTCAGCAATGGGTGCAACTTGAAGTAGGCGAATGCATTTATTAGTTACTGCTTCTGTTTTCTAAAGAAAATTAGTCAGATTTCTGATCAGGCCTAAAAGCAGTAAGGAGTAAATTTAGCCCAGTGACGACAGAGAGACAGCTGGAGGTGTGTGTGTGTGTGTGTGTGTGTGTGTGTGTGTGTGTGTGTGTGTGTGTGTGTGTGTGTTGTACGTGTAGTAAGCCAAAAGCCATTACTGACAGTAAAAGCAGAAACCTGGCTTAGCAAGGAAACACACACACACAAAGGGTGTGGGAGTCTATTGGGCAATAAAGTGTGTGTGTGTGTGTGTGTGTGTGTGTGTGTGTGTTGAGCACTGAACATGGCCATGTACATTACAGAATACACAACAGATACTTTTTCATACTGACACTAATCAATAAAGGTGGCAATACATCAAATATACACAGTCAGCCATAACATTATAACCACCTGGTTAATATTGGGTAGCCCCCCCTTGTGCTGCCACAGCTGATTTGCGTCTACGAGGCTTGGACTTCACCTCTGAAGGTGGCCTGTGGTCTCTGGCACCGAGACACTAGCAGCAGATTCTTTAAGGCCTGTAAGTTCAGAGCCTTAGGTGCTCATGACCCTGTCGCCAGTTCATCAGTTGTCCCTCCTTGCAGCACTGCAGCACTTTTAGTAGGTACTGACCACTGCATAATGGGAACACCCCACAAGACCTGCCTGATGGTTTGGAGATGTTCTGACCGGTTCTTGTCAAAACCAGAGCTGAACTGAATCAGTGTGTGGTCGGAGATTCACACCTGTAATCATTAAATCATACAGACAGAGGGCCTGACGCCTGACATACAGAGACAAAACCCACTCACCGTGAATGTCAGTCTAATGGGGCGCCAGCGTCTGTTTGTGTGTGTGAGTGAGCGAGTGTGTGTGACGTTCCCAGCCCACTCCATTACGTGTGTAGCGCTAAAAGCTAACACGGCCGCTCCCGTTCCCAGCCCTGCATTTTATCTCAGAGCGGCTGGGCTTTCAGCAGCCTGAGTGGCTCCTGGTCCAGGGCAAAGGGACCCCCCTCCTGCCCCCCTGGTCCCAACTCCATTTACACACACACACACACACACACACACACACACACACACACACACACTAACACTCAAAATCCAATTACCCAGCACTCAATGCAGCCAGCCACCCGCACAACGTGGTCAAATTAATGGCGTCCTCCCCGTCTCCACTAAGAGACGTTCAGATTGAACGTTATTACAGCCGGAGAGCAGCATCGCCACGGCAACAGCCAGACATGGTCAGACGATCCACCTTTTAACAAGGAATTTAAGGTGGAGAGCGGTATTGTGTTTTAAGAAGGACGAGAAGGAGGATAATGACGAGCTCGATTACAAATCTCGGCCCTCGTGAAGATTTGATTCAATATGATTCTGTTAAGAAACAATTCAAAGAATCATATTCAATGATTCGATTCAATTCGAACATTTCAGAATAAGATTACAACAAGATAATTCAATTTTAATGTTATGGAAAATATTCATTAATAAGTCAAATTTAAAGATTAAATGCACTGGGTATTTGGACAAAAGTATTGGGACGTCTGCTCATCCATGCATCTGAAACACCACCTTCAAATCGATCAATCAATTTTAAATGAAAGGGTACAGTGTAATCCTAGTATTCACACTGGCTACAGGGAAATCTGGATGGTGGGTAATGATGACTAGTAAGCTTTATCCTGGTGTGTGTGTGTGTGTGTGTGTGTGTGTGTGTGTGTGTGTGTGTGTGTGTGAGTGTGAGAGAGAGAGAGAGAGAGAGAGAGAGAGAGAGAGAGAGAGAGAGAGAGTGAGAGTGAGAGAGAGAGAGAGAGAGAGAGAGAGAGCACACCAAACAGAGAGAGAGAGAGAGAGAGAGAGAGAGAGTGTGTGAGAGAGAGAGAGTGAGAACACACCAAACAGAGAGAGAGAGAAATAGAGAGAAATAGAGAGAGAGAGAGAGAGAGAGAGAGAACAGTGTGTCCTGTGAAAGGCAGTGTGTGTGTGTGTGTGTGTGTGTGTGTGTGAGAAGCACAAGGGAGAAATGTCTGAGCTGACTGGGTGATAACAGGAGCAGAAGTAGGTCAGGGAACTGCAGGTGAGCTCCACCGAGAAAACCAGTTCCAGTGCCTCACCTGGACCGAACCGGACACAACCTGAGCCAGCGACACCTAGCTGAGACCCCAAAGCCCCAAAGCCCCCAATCCACTCAGGATGTAGAGAGTCAGTCGGCTAGCGTACAGGCAGGTCTGGAGAATATCTAGAGTTTGTGAATCAGTTTTTTTACTGTGATCCTCCTGACCAATCACATCTCTGAGGAGTTCAAGTGATGTGCTGTGTGATGAATCCAGGAAATCCAGCCTTTAAAGTAGTTAAATTATTGACTGACCAGTGCATTTCTGATCTATTGCAGGACAGGCTTCATCACTGCACCTTCTTTTCTGCTCTGTGAGCAGCACGGCTATTTATAATCCTGCTAATCCAAAGACTCATTACTCAGCGCAGATAAAACACACACATATACACACACATATACACACACATATACACACACATATACACACACATATACACACACAGACACCAGTAACAACAACACATCTGCCACCACAGCAAATATGTCCACAGCTGAGGCCTAGAGCTACCCTCCACCAACACCAGCACTACTACTAGACACAGGAACAGACCATGCTGGCTCTTGGCTTTAAATCTGTGAGTTTTCATACTGTTATAGCACTTTCTCTCCCATGGCTGTTTTGGAGTCTGGCAATAGGATTACAAGGCCATTGCCCCCAGTCTTCAGCTTTGGTGGGCCAATGATCCAATGCTCCAGCCTCCTTAGCCGTCACCTATAGACCACTGAAGCTGTGTGTCACTCTGTAGTCCTCCTCAATATGCCCATATTTGTCACTCTGTGTCCAACCAAATTCGCCTCCTATCACATTTACCTGTGGGAAATAAATATGTCAGAATCTAATAACCTTGACCCAGATCCGATCTGAGTCTCTTAATGCTGACTTTCGGCAGATACCGATCTGATCTTTGTGTTTCTGTACATAATCCAACCCCACAATTTAGGTAAAATGCGCTAATCCACAACAGTAACCCCCAGTAAAATCACTGTTTCAGCACCAGTCTCTAAAATCAGACTAAATTCTAATCTCTAATCTGATCTACTTTGTGTGGAGCAACTTTTTAAGCGACTGTTTTAAACTCTATAGTGTTTAATATCTCACAGTCCAGTCTGACTGACCTCCCTGACCTTTCAGCTCCGCAGTGACGCTCTGCTGCTGAAATAAACACACTGTACTGCAGCACTATTTAAGGTGGAATGGAGAGTTAGCATTAGAGACAACTTTAGCTTTAGCTTTGGCGGCTAACTGGTTACATCACCACACTTAGCAGTTCAAATAAAGCTCTGTTTAGTTTTCCTCACTGAAATAATGTCCCAGATGAACTCTGTCTAGGGTCCTTTTCCAAAAAATGAGAAGTTCGTCTGCAGCAGCTGAGGATCATGTCTAGTAATGGTGCCTAGAGGATGTCTGATCACAGTCGGAACCTTAAAAGCTTAAAAAAAAATGCCAGGATCGCCCCTCTATCCCGGGACATCCAAGATCTGAACATATTTATTTACCACAGAACATGATAGAGATTTTTTTTTATTTATTTTATTTCTGCCAATCAAAATCCAGCTTAGGCCCAGAGTTATGCATTATGGGCAAATATGGGCATTACAGCATGGCGCCGGCTACAAAAACAACATGGTGATATGGATGACTTTCTATTGGTCTGTTAATCGGTTATTTTACCTATCAATCATCTATCGTTCAAATATTACAGGGGGTTTTATTGTACCTTGTTCATGACAGTGTCACAGATTTCCTTTTTTATGTAAATTCAAAGAACAGAATAAAGTATTGATCCGGAATCAGAAATCCTCCGGTAAGCAGCAGGACTGGAGCTGCATCTCCCGTCTGGCCAGCCTGTGCCGAGAAGTGTCCCACATACGATCAATACAGCCAAATTAAATCTAACTGCCCGCGCCCGCAGGCCTCAAAAGCGCGGCGGTGGGAGAACTCATTTTTCAAACCTCGAGCACGAACACGAACCTCAGCGAACTGCACACAAACAGCAGGGTGGAGCGCTCAGACATTTGGCTGGAGGGTGAAGGAATTAAGGCACTAATGGGTATAATCACAACACGCACTGGAATGGATTTCTAAACTTCGGCAGGCCTGGAGACGGCAGCCGGCCCACCAGGATAGTGCGGCTCAGTGCATCCAAGAGCTGGATGATCTGAATAGCAGAATACTGACTGCGGCTGTTCACAGCGATACTGACTGGGAACAGGGTCATCTTCTATTCCATAAGAAAGTGGTCTCAGTGTCTGGTGTTATTTGGCTATACTACCCACGGGAGACGGCAGTGTGCAGACGGCAACTGCACTGCACAGTCACTTAAAACGACACTACATGTCCAAAAGTTTGTGGACACCAGCTGCTTTTGAAATCAGGAGTAATAACAGTGAGTTTTCCCCGTTTTCCCTTTGCTGCAAAGGTCTTACACACTGCTGTGAGGATTTGATGGCATTCGGCTATGAAAGCATTAGTGAGTTTAGGTACTGATAATGGAGGGTTGGTTATAGAGGTCTCAGATGTGTTGGCTGGAGCTCCAGCACTTGAGAGAAGGCCAACCAATGCAAGGGCTGATGTGGCTATCTGGTCTGTGGAAGCTTCTAGGGTAACTACAACGGCTAAAAGCTAATGCTAGGCTGGCTGAGTGCAAGATCCAATATGGTTGTCCAGCACACAGAAGCCAACCATGCCGAGTGGACACAGAGAAGACCCAGAGAGGATGGCAACACTAACGGTAACGGAACGGTAAGTCTCAGGTGCCATGTGTTTTTCCATGTTGCTCCACGGACCTGGAGGACTGGGTTCTTGAGTTCTGCCTGTGGCTGTGGGCCGTCGTGTGAGCCTAAACCAGCCAATAAAAGCAGAGCTTTCATTTATGAATTATAATTATAACTATAATGTTTCGTCTGCAGGAGATCAGTGACCCGCTGAAGCTGCGAGAGCTCTGTCCTGTGTTCCTCACCTAAACCACCTATTGCTTAGGTCACTTTTTGGTCTGGACTGGACCCTGCCTGGACCCCTCCTGCACCATTATAACATTAACCGATTGTCATCGCCACGGCGACAGCGTGTGCCGCTGCTCTGAGCTGCTGCTACTGTACAACCGTGCTGACGTTACATCATCCAGCGCCCTGTAGTGTCCTCTCTCTCTCTCTCTCTCTCTCTCTCTCTCTCTCTCTCTCTCTCTCTCTCACACACACACGTGATTACAGCAGCAGCTTTCATCCTCTTTAGCTCTCTCCGTCTCTCTCACATGCAGCGCTGGACACACACACACACACACACACACACACACACACACAGAGAGAGAGAGAGAGAGAGAGAGAGAGAGAGAGAGAGAGAGAGAGAGGGTGAGAGGGTGAGAGGCAGAGAGAGAGAGAGAGAGAGAGAGAGGGTGAGAGAGCGCGCAGGGTCACTGAGAGATGCTGTTTATTTTGACACAGCTGTACAATAAAAACAAAGGGGAGGGACAAGAGAGAGAGACAGACAGAAAGAAGGAGGGTAGAGAGAGGCAGAGAGACAGAGAGAGAGAGAGAGAGAGAGAGAGAGAGAGAGAGAGAGAGAGAGGCAGAGAGGCAGAGAGAGAGAGAGAGAGAGAGAGAGAGAGAGAGAGAGAGAGGGTGAGAGGGTGAGAGAGAGATAGACAGAAAGGGTGAGAGGTAGAGAGACAGAGAGAAAGATAGATAGATAGATAGAGAGAGAGAGATAGACAGAAAGAGAGAGAGACAGACAAAGAGAGAGAGGGTGAGAGGTAGAGAGAGAGAGAAAGAGAGAGAGAGAGAGAGAGAGAGAGAGAGAGAGAGAGGCAGAGGCACAGAAAGGAGGAGGGTAGAGAGAGTGAGGGGGAAAGAGAGAAAGGTAGAGAGAGTGAGGGGGAAAGAGAGAAAGGTAGAGAGAGAGAGGGTGAGAGACAGAGAGACAGAGATAGAGAGAGAGAGGGTGAGAGGGTGAGAGGGTGAGCGAGACAGAGAGAGTGATGAGAAAGAGACAGAGAGACAGAGAGACAAAGATAGAGAGAGAGAGGGTGAGAGGGTGAGCGAGACAGAGAGAGTGATGAGAAAGAGAGAGAGACAAACACACACTTAAGCAGACAGCTGTAGAAGCAGTGCGGAGCTGCAGGAGAGCCGTGTGGAGCTGCTGCAGAAGCAGAAGATGAAGAGAACCCAGCTCAGACAGCTCCATCACTGCAGCACTGCAGGACACAGCAGCTGCTCCGACAGCACGGCCCAGACATCTCTCAGAGTAGAGACATCATTACTGAAGCCCGAGCTGATGTTCTACCAGGAGGCCTGAAGAGAAACGGTCAAAGGAAGAAGAGCGAGAACCGACACGGTCAGACTGAGCAGCTTACGGGAAATCCAGCTCATTCCTCAGAAAGCTCAGGGTGGGGGAAGTGCTGGGAGATCCACCCCTGCTAGCGGGTATTTGGATACGATCGATGGTTTAACTGGTATTAGATGCGTGTTTATTGATCTCCAGACGTGCAGAATGCAACAACCTTGCATGCTATAAGAGCCGCTTAGCAACACCACGGCAACCACAGGAAAAACTCCTGGCTCATTCTAAAGTTTATATTGGTTAAAGTAATGCAGACCCCTGGTTATGTGTCAAGGTTCTTTAAGGAACCAAATACAAGGTGCTCTCCGTCTTCGAGAAGAACCGCTTAAGCATTCTAAGCACATTTGTGCATCATTAGCCTAGCATCTATTCTTTGGGCCAATGCAAAAACATTGCAATCATGTGGGATACCAAAGCAACTTCCTGGGATTCCTTAGCAACCACCTAGTTACAAACTAGGATGCTATAGGAACTGCCAATACCAAGGCAACCTGACTGTACATCAAGGGCCACTTTGAGAACCCTTGCTAAGCAGAACCCTAATAAAAAAAGGCTCTTAAAGAACCATATACATAAACCATTATAGCCCTTGCAACCATTACTAAAGCAACCACTTGAGATACCTTAGCATCCACCTAACAACACCGAAGCATCAAGCTGGGATTCCTTGGCAACCACCTAGCAGCACTTTGAGAACCATTGCTAAATAGAACCATTATTGAAAGGCTCTTAAAGAACCATATACAAAATCAGTTACCTTAGGATCCACTTAGCAACCCCAAAGCAACAAGCTGGGATACCTGAGCAACCACCTAGCAACAAACTGGGATGCTATAGGAACTGCTGAGCAATACCAAGGCAACTGTGGACCCCTGACTATATATCAAGGACCACTTTGAGAACCATTGCTAAATAGAACCATTATTAAAAGGCTCTTAAAGAACCATATACAAAATTAGTTACCTTAGCATCTACCTAGCAACCCAACAAACTAGGATGCTATAGGAACTGCTGAGCAATACCAAGGCAACCTGACTGTACATCAAGGACCACTTTGAGAACCATTGCTAAGCAGAACCATTATTAAAAATGCTCTTAAAGAACCATATTCAAAACATTCTCCATTATACCCCCCCACACCTTTAGCAACACCCTTGCAACCATTACCAAAGCAACCACTTGAGATACCTTAGCATCCAACTAACAACCCCAAAGCAACAAGATGGGATTCCTTGGCAACCACCTAACAGCACTTTGAGAACTATTGCTAAATAGAACCATTATTAAAAGGCTCTTTAAGAACCATATACAAAATTAGTTACCTTAGCATCCACTTAGCAACCCAACAAACTGGGATGATATAGGAACTACTTAGCAACACAAAGGCTATACAGCAACTCTTGATGGTTCCCAGACCCCACTTTGAGAACCACAGCTACATAGAACCATTTTAGAAGGTTCTTCAAAGGAACCCTATACAATCTACAACCTTCATCACAGCAAACAGCATTTACACAGCACAAAAAAGGTAATGTCCCCCAGCTACACGTCAAGGACCCCTGAGGGTCTCCAGACCCCACTTTGAGCACCATGGCTGCATTTAACCATTTAAAGAACCAGGACTCTTTGAAGAACCACATGCAATCTACAACCTTATTCACCATTTAAACCAGGGCTGCTCAATCCTGCTCCTGGAGATCTACCACCCTGCAGAGTGTAGCTCCACCCCGAATCACTGCAAACACAGATGATCCAGATAATGAAGGCCTTCAGGAGCAACTGAACATTAGAGTCAGCGATGATCACCAGGTCCAGGACTGAGCAGCCCTGATTTAGCCCTGATTGAGACATGGCCATGGTTCGAACCAAACAGAACCATTGAAAGAACCCTTAAACAACCCCCTGCCCCTTTTCTTTTAGGGTGTATCATTCTGACAACATAAAAAGCATCTGATACAGTCATATATTCAGAAAAAAATACCATGACGCTGAATTTTTTTAATCACTACGGGCCAGAGATGAAAGCTGGGGGGTGTAACGCTCATTTCCAGATTTCAAAGAGAGTCCAAATCTAAAAAGCCTTTCCGTTGGCAAACATTCATTAAGTATTCATGGAAATCTGAATCACTCAGCATCAGAATATTCAACAGTGGTTAAAAAACATCTTGTTTTATTTCCGACTTTCATACGTCAGCGTCATTCAGAGAACATCCACCATCACACACTCGTTTATTTATTCGTTCATTCACACTAAACCCTCAAAGCGCTGTGCCACGGCAAACCTACAAACACTGGCCAACCGTGACCCACCAAGACCCACCAAGACCCACCAAGACCCACCAAGATCCACCAAGATCCACGAGTTCAGCCAGCTGCTCGGATCGCTCCAGACTCTTTCCTTCGCTTCTGCTGAAGGAGCCGCACACACTCTGCATTATTCAAATATATATATATATATATTATTTTTACTTAAAGCCGAGAGCTCAGGAGGAGAACTCTGTATGCGGAGGTCAGCAGGGAGAGAAGGCCAGTTAAACTTTCATGAACAAGCAATCGCAGCATATACTGAATAAGAATGCGCCGTAAAACTAGCCGTTCTCACATCTTGCCGTGAGGATTTTGCTCCAACTGCCTGGGCAGCTCTGCTGCAGCTCAAAGAACGTCTATTTGTGAGAATACGTCTTATTAATACGCCTATTTGTGAGAAAAAGCACCTCAAAACGTTTTAGAGATGGAAAATTCAGGTCCAGAAAGGTATTGTTCCAAATGCCTAGGCAGCTGAGAGAACGTCCATTTGTGAGAACGTCCACTTAGAGCCTCACAGAGCACTAGAGAGCTGGCCAGGCGGCTGGAACACAATCCTGGGGCGGATTTGATTTATTTATTTATTTATTTATTTATTTATTTTTCCTGGACCAAAATTTTCCATCTTTAAGAACCACGCCAACATCCCTCGCGTGGTAAAAGTAGAAAGGGCAGAGATGTGAGGCATCGCTCTGATCGATGGAATCGGTGGGCTCTGTGGGGTGTCTTGTTCAAAACTGTGAGAAACTCTCCAGAGCTTCAGACCGGCCAGTGTTTACAGGTCCAGTAAACAGAAGTGCCTTCTCTCCTCCGTTAGGCCGAACTGGGAAACGATTTTTCATGCTGGATCAATAAGTGAGCTGATAAAACTGATTAGATCTTGCACTCCGGTTTGGGATCGAAGATTTATTAAGAGTGCAGTGTGCAGACCTTCACCATAAAACCATAAACAAGGTCTTCAGCTTCAGAAAACCTTCTCAGTAAACTTTGGGATTTTACCCAGTTCACTCCTCAGTTCACTTACTGCCAATTCCCAACTCGCCAGGAGGAAAATGACACAGTAAGTTTTCCAAAATGCAGGTAGTGGTCGCTATGGTATATCAGGAGGTCGGTATAGGGTTGGAAGGCCGGTGCTGGGTGGTTGTTACAGTACCAGCTGGATGTGGTTTCTATGATGTTGTTAGACGGTTGCTATCGAATCCCAGATGGTTTCTAAAGTGCTGCCATGAATTTGCTAGATGGGTGCTATAGTGTTGCTTGGTGGTTGCTACGGAGTTACTAAGGGTGGTTTGTAGGTGGTTGCTAATTTTATCCCAGGTGGATGTTAGACGGTTGGTATGACGTTTCTTCAGGGTTGCTAGATGTTTGCTTGGCCATTGTTATGGCATTACTAAGGGGATACTAGGTGGTTGCTATGGCATCCCAGGTGGTTGCGTTGATGCTGAGAAGTGGATGTCAGGCGGCTGGTATGCTGCTGCTTCAAGGTGGTTGCTAGGTGTTTGCTTGGCCATTGTTATGGCATTACTAAGGGGATCCTAGGTGGTTGCGCTGATGTTGACAAGTGGATGTCAGGTGGTTGGTATGATGTTGCTTAGAGGGTGCAAGGTTGTTGCTATATAGCAGTTTCTATGGTATCCCAGGTGGTTGTTAGTGTTTTGCCTGTTATCTGGCAAGAACCCTCTCTACTTGTACCATGTGCAATGTGCAACCACTAGTTTTCAGTTTATTAATTATTAGAAAATATTGAAAATTGAACAGTCCTCTGTTGTCTAAATTGAGATTTCACTACCTTATATATTAGTACCTAAACACAGTGAAACGGATGCTGGCAGTCTTGGTCTGTACATCCCTATGTAATCATCTTCTACAGCTCCTTGCACCTCTGAATCCTAAATTTTACAGCTTCTGCGATCAATACTAGACAGGCACAGCCTCTACCCGAGATAAACATCTAGAGGAGTTTCTGAAAGCTGGGAGGTCAGCAGAACACTCCTGGCTGGATCACCAGCATGCTAACATAGTTTCAGAAATCACAAACAGGGTTCTGCAGCTTCGCTTGAAGCTGAGCAGCAGGATCTGTTGAGATTTCAGGTTTGGGACCTGCATTTCATTATTTTATTATATATTATATATATATATATTATATATATATATATATATATATATATATATATATAAAATCCACTCATCAGGAAATCACATGTGTATTTGTTCCCGACACTGGGAGAGCGAGGACTGACACATGCCTCTTCCAAGACATGCATAACCAGCCACTGCCTCTTTTCCAACTGCCGCTTATGCAACCACCACGTTCTGAGGAAAGTGCTGGGTACCCAGCTCTGATGAATCACCCCCATGGATGTGGGGTAAGAGAGAGGGCCATCTACATACCCGGAAAGAGCAAGGCCACTTGTGCTCTCTCAGGCTCCAGCTGCTGATGGCAGGCGGCATGACCCAGGATTCGAACCAGTGATCCTCGGGTCATAGTGGCAGCGCCTTAGTCTGCTAGACCACTCCGAGCCCCTAACATTGTATGTGCAATGCTGACAAACACCAACAACAGAACTTGAACTAGGACCCTCTGATGTTCTCTGATGTTCTGTGATGTTCTTTGGATCAAGGGGATGAAAGGCACTTCCCGTTTTTGGCCAACGAGCAGGCCCATAGTAAACTGCACTGGTTCCCTCTTCTGCAGGAACACAGAGGAACAGAGGGCCTTCTTACAGTGGAAGAGACAGAAAGAAAGGGTAAGAGGGTTCTCTAATAAGACAATCCCAAATAAAGGAAGACTGCCTGCAGCCATGCAGCTACAGAGGCCAAACTAAAAGCAGTGCCTGCTGGTTACACTGATCTTTCACAACGAAGAGACAAATTACAGCTGGACTGTGCATGTGTGCACTGCGCAGTGACGTGCCACTTCTAATCCCCTTCTTTTCTAAGCTCATATGAAGGAATGCAAGTATGAAAGGGGGTGGGGGGTGGGGGGGTGGTGAAGGTATCACATGAAGCACATGTGATTTTACCCAACTGTGTAGAAGTGTGTAGAAGCTCAACTGGGCCCGGGGCAAATTCCTGCCCTTACAGTATATATCATATCTACACTGAAGAGCATAAAGATCTTCAAGGAACTTTTAGAGGTTCTTCAATTTGAAACTGTGGAGGAACCTCTTAAGGTGCTTTCAGAAATCTTCAAAAGAAACCTTGAAGGTTCGAGGTGCCTCAAAGCTGACCAGCATTTCGCCGAAACCCAGTTTTAACACTTTACTGATAATACTGGAACGGCGTTGGGCCAAGGTTATGATATGACAACCGTCTAAGAAAATATCAGTTATGCAGTATTTCACAATTCTTCCCAATAATATCTATGTCTATAATGTACAGTCCTGAGCTGAGGTTTTATCCACCTAATCCCATTATTACATCCAGTCTCTCAGCAATGAGAGAGTTTCTACAGTAGAAGCTCCAGATCTCATCAGAACTGATAAAGCAGGTGAAGATAAATCCAGTAAAATGGAGAAACAAGAGCTTCTCATTCTGAAGAAAGAAAGTAGTGAGATCTTGTCGGTGAGCTAGTCTGAAGAACAGAGCTCGGTTCCTCCAGGTTTCTCCTGGACGCCCCCCAGTCCAGCAGCAGCAGCAGCAGCAGCAAACCAGGTGTTGATCTGAGGAGAACTCTAAATAATACTAGACTCCATGAGAGAGGAGAACTTCGGAGATGTTCTAATGATGAACACAGTGATGGAGAACCACCTCCGCTTTCTGTAGGAGTGTTATTATTAGTGTTTATTCTAATATCTGTGATAAACACTTACTGAGGAGATCAGCAGCTCTTCAGTCATGCAAAGTGGTGTTCATTGAAAGCTGAATCAGAATCTGAATGCTGGACCACACTGCAGTACTGGAGAGCTCAATTGTTGGCTCTTATCAGGGCAGAAAGTCCATATCAATGCCCTGCAAATCTTAAGAGATGCTAAGAGCCCAACATGTCTAAGATAAATGGATAAACCACCTAATCTAGGTTCTGGTTTCCCATCTGCAGAAACTGCACTCATCTGGAGCACAACTCCAAAAGGCTCAAGATCGGCTCTCTGATTAACACGCATCTCAGAAGCTTCCGCTCGGCCACTCTGAGTCACCGCAAAGGATGTTTTCAGCTGACCACCCCAAACACTTGACCACCAAAAGGAAGCTCGAACCCCTCCCACTTTTACACAAAAGACCAAAACGTTCTGCTCCCACAGTCCTCCATAATCCCACGCAGTGCCGGTGCCGCTGGTGTCCGCGGGGGAGAGATTAGCTCTGGAGTACAAACAGCCCAAACACACGGTGACATTCAGGAGGACGGCCTCTGACGTAACACACACACACACACACACACACACACATATGCACACACCCCGGTGCGTCCCTGCAGCAGTGAAAGGTCTGTCCAAAATGTCACCTGGCCACCAGCAGCCTGTCCCGGCAACGGCCGGCTGCACCAGAGCACTGTGGTCCTGACATTCACTTTCACTTCTGTCTCTCTCTCTCTCTCTCTCTCTCTCTCTCTCTCACCCATGCGCACACACACACACACACACACACACACACACACACCTGACTGCACTCTCTGCTGTCAGGTCCAACACTAACAGCTTCGGACACTAAGGACAAAGCTAGAAGGTCTGCCACAGCACCCGACTCAACACACTGTTCCAGTTTTTAGACTCTATATTTGCACTGAAGCCAGTAGTGTAGCAATCAACTGACCGGTCCAGGCTCCGCCCCCTAAAGCATTGTTCGGTGTGTATCATAATAATAGTAATGATAATAATAATACAGCATGGTGGCAAAACACAACCCAGTTAGGCAAGCAATTTAAAGCAACAATATTTAGCAGCTGTGCACTACATGTCCAAATGTATGTGGACACCAATTGTAACTGATGTGCAAATGCTCATATAGAGCTTGTCTAGTCCCTGTAGAGAAGTACTGCCAATAGAATAGGACTTTCTGAAGCAGATAAACATTG